>NW_026047138.1:320432-518324 GCF_023864275.1 Schistocerca cancellata
CTTGTCCCCCCCCCCCGCCCTCGTTACCTCTCTTGCGGACATCGTGCTGCTGGTGGTGCGTCATTTCAACCAAAAGCCCAGTTGATGGGCATATAAAAATTGCAGCCTTGTAATGTGAACACCCTGCTGTGAGAAAGCAAATATTTACTACACTTTGGAAATAAAATGCTACGTTCTAAGATGTACTTGAAAGTACAATCTTTAAAACACCATAAAGAGACAGTACATACCAATAGAATAACAACTTGTCATTTTCTTGTTCCCGACCCCAGCCCCCCCCCCTCCTCGTTGCCACTCTTGCCGACATCATGCTGCTGGTGGTGCATCATTTCCACCAGAAGCCCAGTTGATGGGCATATAAAAAATTGCAGTCTTGTAATGTGAACACCCTGCTGTGAGAAAGCAAAGATTTACTACACTTTGGAAATAAAATGCTACGTTCTAAGATGTACTTGAAAGAACAATGTTTAAAAACACCATAAAGACACAGTACATACCAATAGATTAACAAATTGTCGTCTTCTTGTCCCCCCCCCACCCTCGTTACCTCTCTTTGCGGACATCATGCTGCTGGTGGTGCGTCATTTCCACCAAAAGCCCAGTTGATGGGCATATAAAAATTGCAGCCTTGTAATGTGAACACCCTGCTGTGAGAAAGCAAAGATTTACTACACTTTGGAAATAAAATGCTACGTTCTAAGATGTACTTGAAAGTACAATCTTTAAAACACCATAAAGAGACAGTACATACCAATAGAATAACAACTTGTCATCTTCTTGTTCCCGCCCACCCCCCCCCCCCCCCTCCTCGTTGCCACTCTTGCGGACATCATGCTGCTGGTGGTGCGTCATTTCCACCAAAAAGCCCAGTTGATGGGCATATAAAAATTGCAGCCTTGTAATGTGAACACCCTGCTGTGAGAAAGCAAAGGTTTACTACACTTTGGAAATAAAATGCTACGTTCTAAGATGTACTTGAAAGAACAATCTTTAAAACAAAATAAATAGACAGTACATACCAATAGAATAACAACTTATCATCTTCTTGATCCCGACCCAGCCCCCCCCCCCTCGTTGCCACTCTTGCGGACATCATGCTGCTGGTGGTGCGTCATTTCCACCAAAAGCGGAGTTGATGGGCATATAATAATTGCAGCCTTGTAATGTGAACACCCCTGCTGTGAGAAAGCAAAGATTTAATACTCTTTGGAAATAAAATGCTACGTTCTAAGATGTTCTTGAAAGTACAATCTTTAAAACACCATAAAGAGACAGTACATACCAATAGAATAACAACTTGTCATCTTCTTGTTCCCGCCACCCCCCCCCCCCCCCCCCCTCCTCTGTACCACTCTTGCGGACATCATGCTGCTGGTGGTGCGTCATTTCCACAAAAGGCCCAGTTGATGGGCTATGTAAAAATTGCAGCCTTGTAATGAGAACACCCTGCTGTGAGTAAGCAAAGATTTACTACACTTTGGAAATAAAATGATACGTTCTAAGATGTACTTGAAAGTACAATCTTTAAAACACCATAAAGAGACAGTACATACCAATAGAATAACAACTTGTCATCTTCTTGTTCCCCCCCCCCACCCCCCCCTCGTTTCCTCTCTTGCGGACATCATGCTGCTGGTGGTACGTCATTTCCACCAAAAGCCCAGTTGATGGGCATATAAAAATTGCAGCCTTGTAATGTGAACACCCTGCTGTGAGAAAGCAAAGATTTACTACACTTTGGAAATAAAATGCTACGTTCTAAGATGAACTTGAAAGAACAATCTTAAAACACCATAAAGAGACAGTACATACCAATAGAATAACAACTTGTCATCTTCTTGTTCCCGCCACCCCCACCCCTCGTTGCCACTCTTGCGGACATCATGCTGCTGGTGGTGCGTCATTTCCACCAAAAGCCCAGTGGATGGGCATATAAAAATTGCAGCCTTGTAATCGTGAACACCCTTGCTGTGAGAAAGCAAAGATTTACTACGCTTTGGATATAAAATGCTACGTTCTAAGATGTACTTGAAAGAACAATCTTTAAAACACCATAAAGAGACAGTACATACCAATAGAATAACAACTTGTCATCTTCTTGTTCCCCAACCCCCCCCCCCCCCCCCCCCTGCCCCACCTCGTTTCCACTCTTGCGGACATCATGCTGCTGGTGGTACGTCATTTCCACCAAAAGCCCAGTTGATGGGCATAAAAAATTTGCAGCCTTGTAATGTGAACACCCTGCTGTGAGAAAGCAAAGATTTACTACACTTTCGAATAAAATGCTACGTTCTATGATGCACTTGAAAGAATATTCTTTAAAAACACCATAAAGAGACAGTACATACCAATAGAATAACAACTTGTCATCTTCTTGTTCCCGCCCCCCCCACCCTCGTTTCCACTCTTGCGGACATCATGCTGCTGGTGGTGCGTCATTTCCACCAAAAGCCGAGTTGTTGTGCATATAAAAATTGCAGCCTTGTAATGTGAACACCCTGCTGTGAGAAAGCAAAGATTTAATACTCTTTGGAAATAAAATGCTACGTTCTAAGATGTACTTGAAAGAACAATCTTTAAAACACCATAAAGAGACAGTACATACCAATAGAATAACAACTTGTCATCTTCTTGTTCCCGACCCCAGCCCCCCCCCCCCCTCCCCGTTGCCACTCTTGCGGGCATCATGCTGCTGGTGGTGCGTCATTTTCCACCAAAAGCCCAGTTGATGGGCATATAAAAATTTGCAGCCTTGTAATGTGAACACCCTGCTGTGAGAAAGCAAAGATTTACTACACTTTGGAAAATAAAATGCTAACGTTCTAAGATGTACTTGAAAGTACAATCTTTAAAACACCATAAAGAGACAGTACATACCAATAGAATAACAACTTGTCATCTTCTTGTTCCCGCCACCCCCCCCCCCCCCCCCCCTAGTTGCCACTCTTGCGGACATCATGCTGCTGGGTGGTGCGTCATTTCCACCAAAAGCCCAGTTGATGGGCATATAAAAATTGCAGCTTTGTAATGTGAACACCCTGCTGTGAGAAAGCAAAGATTTAATACTTTTTGGAAATAAAATGCTACGTTCTAAGATGTTCTTGAAAGTACAATCTTTAAAACACCATAAAGAGACAGTACATACCAATAGAATAACAACTTGTCATCTTCTTGTTCCCCCCACCCCCCCCCCCCCCCCCCCCCCTCCTCGTTGCCACACTTGCGGACATCATGCTGCTGGTGGTGCGTCATTTCCACAAAAAGCCCAGTTGATGGGGCATATAAATATTGCAGCCTTGTAATGAGAACACCCTGCTGTGAGAAAGCAAAGATTTACTACACTTTGGAAATAAAATGCTACGTTCTAGAGATGTACTTGAAAGTACAATCTTTAAAAACACCATTAAGAGACAGTACATACCAATAGAATAACAACTTGTCATCTTCTTGTTCCTGACCCCAGCCCACCCCGCCTCGTTGCCACTCTTGCGGACATCATGCTGCTGCTGGTGCGACATTTCCACCAAAAGCCCAGTTGATGGGCATATAAAAATTGCAGCCTTGTAATAAGAACACACCCTGCTGTGAGAAAGCAAAGATTTAATACTCTTTGGAAATAAAATGCTACGTTCTAAGATGTACTTGAAAGTACAATCTTTAAAACACCATAAAGAGACAGTACATACCAATAGAATAACAACTTGTCATCTTCTTGTTCCCGCCACCCCCCCCCCCCCCCTCCTCGTTGCCACTCTTGCGGACATCATGCTGCTGGTGGTGCGTCATTTCCACCAAAAGCCCAGTTGATGGGCAATATAAGAATTGCAGCCTTGTAATGTGAACACCCTGCTGTGAGAAAGCAAAGATTTACTACACTTTGGAAATAAAATGCTACGTTCTAAGATGTACTTGAAAGTACAATCTTTAAAACACCATAAAGAGACAGTACATACCAATAGAATAACAACTTGTCATCTTCTTGTTCCCCCCCCCCCCCCCCCCTCGTTTCCACTCTTGCGGACATCATGCTGCTGGTGGTACGTCATTTCCACCAAAAGCCCAGTTGATGGGCATATAAAAAATTGCAGCCTTGTAATGTGAACACCCTGCTGTGAGAAAGCAAAGATTTACTACACTTTGGAAATAAAATGCTACGTTCTAAGATGAACTTGAAAGAACAATCTTTAAAACACCATAAAGAGACAGTACATACCCAATAGAATAACAACTTGTCATCTTCTTGTTCCCGCCCCCCCCCCCCACCCTCGTTGCCACTCTTGCGGACATCATGCTGCTGGTGGTGCATCATTTCCACCAAAAGCCCAGTTGATGGGCATATAAAAATTGCAGCCTTGTAATGTGAACACCCTGCTGTGAGAAAGCAAAGATTTACTACGCTTTGGAAATAAAATGCTACGTTCTAAGATGTACTTGAAAGAACAATCTTTAAAACACCATAAAGAGACAGTACATACCAATAGAATAACAACTTGTCATTTTCTTGTTCCCGACCACAGCCCCCCCCCCCACCTCGATGCCACTCTTGCGGACATCATGCTGCTGGTGGTGCATCATTTCCACCAGAAGCATAGTTGATGGGCATATAAAAATTGCAGCCTTGTAATGTGAACACCCCTGCTGTGAGAAAGCAAAGATTTACTACACTTTGGAAATAAAATGCTACGTTCTAAGATGTACTTGAAAGAACAATGTTTAAAGCACCATAAAGACACAGTACATACCAATAGAATAACAAATTGTCATCTTCTTGTCCCCCCCCCCCCCCGCCCTCGTTACCTCTCTTGCGGACATCGTGCTGCTGGTGGTGCGTCATTTCAACCAAAAGCCCAGTTGATGGGCATATAAAAATTGCAGCCTTGTAATGTGAACACCCTGCTGTGAGAAAGCAAAGATTTACTACACTTAGGAAATAAAATGCTACGTTCTAAGATGTACTTGAAAGTACAATCTTTAAAACACCATAAAGAGACAGTACATACCAATAGAATAACAACTTGTCATTTTCTTGTTCCCGAACCCAGCCCCCCCCCCCTCCTCGTTGCCACTCTTGCCGACATCATGCTGCTGGTGGTGCATCATTTCCACCAGAAGCCCAGTTTGATGGGCATATAAAAATTGCAGTCTTGTAATGTGAACACCCCTGCTGTGAGAAAGCAAAGATTTACTACACTTTGGAAATAAAATGCTACGTTCTAAGATGTACTTGAAAGAACAATGTTTAAAAACACCATAAAGACACAGTACATACCAATAGATTAACAAATTGTCGTCTTCTTGTCCCCCCCCCCCACCCTCGTTACCTCTCTTGCGGACATCATGCTGCTGGTGGTGCGTCATTTCCACCAAAAGCCCAGTTGATGGGCATATAAAAATTGCAGCCTTGTAATGTGAACACCCTGCTGTGAGAAAGCAAAGGTTTACTACACTTTGGAAATAAAATGCTACGTTCTAAGATGTACTTGAAAGAACAATCTTTAAAACAAAATAAATAGACAGTACATACCAATAGAATAACAACTTATCATCTTCTTGATCCCGACCCCAGCCCCCCCCCCTCGTTGCCACTCTTGCGGACATCATGCTGCTGGTGGTGCGTCATTTCCACCAAAAGCGGAGTTGATGGGTATATAATAATTGCAGCCCTTGTAATGTGAACACCCTGCTGTGAGTAAGCAAAGATTTACTACACTTTGGAAATAAAATGATACGTTCTAAGATGTTCTTGAAAGTACAATCTTTAAAAACACCATAAAGAGACAGTACATACCAATAGAATAACAACTTGTCATCTTCTTGTTCCCGCCACCCCCCCCCCCCCCTCCTCTGTACCACTCTTGCGGACATCATGCTGCTGGTGGTGCGTCATTTCCACAAAAGGCCCAGTTGATGGGCATGTAAAAATTGCAGCCTTGTAATGAGAACACCCTGCTGTGAGTAAGCAAAGATTTACTACACTTTGGAAATAAAATGATACGTTCTTAGATGTACTTGAAAGTACAATCTTTAAAACACCATAAAGAGACAGTACATACCAATAGAATAACAACTTGTCATCTTCTTGTTCCCCCCCCCCCCCCCCACCCCCCCTCGTTTCCTCTCTTGCGGACATCATGCTGCTGGTGGTACGTCATTTCCACCAAAACGCCCAGTTGAATGGGCATATAAAAATTGCAGCCTTGTAATGTGAACACCCTGCTGTGAGAAAGCAAAGATTTACTACACTTTGGAAATAAAAATGCTACGTTCTAAGATGAACTTGAAAGAACAATCTTTAAAACACCATAAAGAGACAGTACATACCAATAGAATAACAACTTGTCATCTTCTTGTTCCCCGCCACCCCCCACCCTCGTTGCCACTCTTGCGGACATCATGCTGCTGGTGGTGCGTCATTTCCACCAAAAGCCCAGTGGATGGGCATATAAAAATTGCAGCCTTGTAATGTGAACACCCTGCTGTGAGAAAGCAAAGATTTACTACGCTTTGGAAATAAAATGCTACGTTCTAAGATGTACTTGAAAGAACAATCTTTAAAACACCATAAAGAGACAGTACATACCAATAGAATAACAACTTGTCATCTTCTTGTTCCCCAACCCCCCCCCCCCCCCCCTGCCCACCTCGTTTCCACTCTTGCGGACATCATGCTGCTGGTGGTACGTCATTTCCACCAAAAGCCCAGTTGATGGGCATAAAAAATTTGCAGCCTTGTAATGTGAACACCCTGCTGTGAGAAAGCAAAGATTTAGCTACAGCTTTCGAAATAAAATGCTACGTTCTATGATGCACTTGAAAGAATATTCTTTAAAACACCATAAAGAGACAGTACATACCAATAGAATAACAACTTGTCATCTTCTTGTTCCCGCCCCCCCCCACCCTCGTTTCCACTCTTGCGGACATCATGCTGCTGGTGGTGCGTCATTTCCACCAAAAGCCGAGTTGTTGTGCATATAAAAATTGCAGCCTTGTAATGTGAACACCCTGCTGTGGGAAAGCAAAGATTTAATACTCTTTGGAAATAAAATGCTACGTTCTAAGATGTACTTCAAAGAACAATCTTTAAAATAAAATAAAGAGACAGTACATACCAATAGAATAACAACTTGTCATCTTGTTGTTCCCACGCCACCCACCCCCCCCCACCTCGTTACCACTCTTGCGGACATCATGCTGCTGGTGGTGCGACATTTCCACTAAAAGACCAGTTGATGGGCATATAAAAATTGCAGCCTTGTAATGTGAACACACTGGTGTGAGAAAGCAAAGATTTACTACACTTTGGAAATAAAATGCTACGTTCTAAGATGTACTTGAAAGAACAATGTTTAAAACACCATAAAGACACAGTACATACCAATAGAATAACAAATTGTCATCTTCTTGTCCCCCCCCCCCCGCCCTCGTTACCTCTCTTGCGGACATCATGCTGTTGGTGGTGCGTCTTTTCCACCAAAAGCCCAGTTGATGGGCATATAAAATTGCAGCCCTTGTAATGTGAACACCCAGCTGTGAGAAAGCAAAGATTTACTACACTTTGGAAATAAAATGCTACGTTCTAAGATGTACTTGAAAGAACAATCTTTAAAACACCATAAAGAGACAGTACATACCAATAGAATAACAACTTGCCATCTTCTTGTTCCCGACCCCCAGCCCCCCCCCCCCCCCCCCCCCCCTCCTCATTGCCACTCTTGCGGACATCATGCTGCTGGTGGTGCATCATTTCCACCAAAAGCCCAGTTGATGGGCATATAAAAATTTGCAGCCTTGTAATGTGAACACCCTGCTGTGAGAAAGCAAAGATTTACTACACTTTGGACATAAAATGCTACGTTCTAAGATGTACTTGAAAGTACAATCTTTAAAACACCATAAAGAGACAGTACATACCAATTGAAAAACAACTTGTCATCTTCTTGTTCCCGACCCCAGCCCCCCCCCCTCCCTCGTTGCCACTCTTGCGGACATCATACTGCTGGTGGTGCATCATTTCCACCAAAAGCCCAGTTGATGGGCATACAAAAATTGCAGCCTTGTAATGTGAATACCCTGGGGTGACAAAGCAAAGATTTACTACACTTTGGAAATAAAATGCTATGTTCCAAGATGTACTAGAAAGAACAATCTTTAAAACACCATAAAGAGACAGTACATACCAATAGAATAACAACTTGTCATCTTCTTGTTCCCGCCACCCTTCCCCCTCCTCGTTGCCACTCTTGCGGACATCATGCTGCTGGTGGTGCGTCATTTCCACCAAAAGCCCAGTTGATGGGCATATAAAAATTGCAGCCTTGTAATGTGAACACCCTGATATGAGAAAGCAAAGATTTACTACACTTTGGAAATAAAATGCTACGTTCTAAGATGTACTTGAAAGAACAATCTTTAAAACACCATAAAGAGACAGTACATACCAATAGAATAACAACTTGTCATCTTCTTGTTCCCGCCACCCCCCCCCCCCCCTCCCTCGTTGCCACTCTTGCTTACATCATGCTGCTGGTGGTGCGTCATTTCCACCAAAAGCCCAGTTGATGGGCATATAAAAATTGCAGCCTTGTAATGTGAACACCCTGCTGAGAGAAAGCAAAGATTTACTACACTTTGGAAATAAAATGCTACGTTCTAAGATGTACTTGAAAGTACAATCTTTAAAACACCATAAAGAGACAGTACATACCAATAGAATAACAACTTGTCATCTTCTTGTTCCCGACCCCCAGCCCCCCGCCTCGTTGCCACTCTTGCGGACATCATGCTGCTGCTGGTGCGTCATTTCCAACAAAAGCTGAGTTGATGGGCATATAAAAATTGCAGCTTTGTAATAGGAACACCCTGCTGTGAGAAAGCAAAGATTTAATACTCTTTGGAAATAAAATGCTACTTTCTAAGATGTACTTGAAAGTACAATCTTTAAAACACCATAAAGAGACAGTACATACCAATAGAATAACAACTTGTCATCTTCTTGTTCCCGCCACCCCCCCCCCCCCCCCTCCTCGTTGCCACTCTTGCGGACATCATGATGCTGGTGGTGCGTCATTTCCACCAAAAGCCCTGTTGATGGGCATATAAAAATTCCAGCCTTGTAATGTGAACACCCTGCTGTGAGAAATCAAAGATTTAATACTCTTTGGGAATAAAATGCTACGTTCTAAGATGTACTTGAAAGTACAATCTTTAAAACACCATAAAGAGACAGTACATACCAATAGAATAAAACTTGTCATCTTCTTGTTCCCGCCACCCCCCCGCCCCTCCTCGTTGCCACTCTTGCGGACATCATGCTGCTGATGGTGCGTCATTTCCACCAAAAGCCCAGTTGATGGGCATATAAAAATTACAGCCTTGTAATGTGAACGCCCTGCTGTGAGAAAGCAAAGATTTACTACACTTTGAAATAAAATGCTACGTTCTAAGATGTACTTGAAAGTACAATCTTTAAAACACCATAAAGAGACAGTACATACCAATAGAATAACAACTTGTCATCTTCTTGTTCCCGCCACCACCCCCCCCCCCCCCTCCTCGTTGCCACTCTTGCGGACATCATGCTGCTGGTGGTGCGTCATTTCCACCAAAAGCCCAGTTGATGGGCATATAAAAATTGCAGATTTGTAATGTGAACACCCTGCTGTGAGAAAGCAAAGAATTACTACACTTTGGAAATAAAATGCTACGTTCTAAGATGTACTTGAAAGAACATTCTTTAAAACACCATAAAGAGACAGTACATACCAATAGAATAAAACTTGTCATCTTCTTGTTCCCGCCACCCCCCCGCCCATCCTCGTTGCCACTCTTGCGGACATCATGCTGCTGATGGTGCGTCATTTCCACCAAAAGCCCAGTTGATGGGCATATAAAAATTGCAGCCTTGTAATGTGAACGCCCTGCTGTGAGAAAGCAAAGATTTACTACACTTTGGAAATAAAATGCTACGTTCTAAGATGTACTTGAAAGTACAATTTTTGAAACACCATAAAGAGACAGTACATACCAATAGAATAACAACTTGTCATCTTCTTGTTCCCGCCACTCCCCCCCCCCTCCTCGTTGCCACTCTTGCGGACATCATGCTGCTGGTGGTGCGTCATTTCCACCAAAAGCCGAGTTGATGGGCATATAAAAATTGCAGCCTTGTAATGTGAACACCCTCCAGTGAGAAAGCAAAGATTTAATACTCTTTGGAAATAAAATGCTACGTTCTAAGATGTACTTGAAAGTACAATCTTTAAAACACCATAAAGAGACAGTACATACCAATAGAATAACAACTTGTCATCTTCTTGTTCCCGCCACCCCCCCCCCCCCTCGTTACCACTCTTGCGGACATCATGATGCTGGTGGTGCGTCATTTCCACCAAAAGCCCAGTTGATGGGCATATAAAAATTGCAGCCTTGTAATGTGAACACCCTGCTGTGAGAAAGCAAAGATTTACTACACTTTGGAAATAAAATGCTACGTTCTAAGA
Source organism: Schistocerca cancellata (assembly GCF_023864275.1). Classification (NCBI taxonomy): domain Eukaryota; kingdom Metazoa; phylum Arthropoda; class Insecta; order Orthoptera; family Acrididae; genus Schistocerca; species Schistocerca cancellata. Next base: position 330,935 of record NW_026047138.1, read on the forward strand.
TGTACTTGAAAGTACAATCTTTAAAACACCATAAAGAGACAGTACATACCAATAGAATAACAACTTGTCATCTTCTTGTTCCCGACCCCAGCCCCCCGCCTCGTTGCCAATCTTGCGGGCATCTTGATGCTGGTGGTGCGTCATTTCCACCAAAAGCCGGGTTGATGGGCATATAAAAATTGCAGCCTTCTAATGTGAACACCCTGCTGTGAGAAATCAAAGATTTAATACTCTTTCGGAATAATATGCTACGTTCTAAGATGTACTTGAAAGTACAATCTTTAAAACACCATAAAGAGACAGTACATACCAATAGAATAAAACTTGTCATCTTCTTGTTCCCGCCACCCCCCCACCCCTCCTCGTTGCCACACTTGCGGACATCATGCTGCTGATGGTGCGTCATTTCCACCAAAAGCCCAGTTGATGGGCATATAAAAATTGCAGCCTTGTAATGTGAACACCCTGCTGTGAGAAAGCAAAGATTTACTACACTTTGGAAATAAAATGCTACGTTCTAAGATGTACTTGAAAGAACATTCTTTAAAACACCATAAAGAGACAGTGCATACCAATAGAATAACAACTTGTCATCTTCATGTTCCCGACCCCAGCCCCCCCCCTCATTGCCACTCTTGCGGTCATCATGCTGCTGGTGGTGCGTCATTTCCACCAAAAGCCCAGTTGATGGGCATATAAAAATTGCAGCTTTGTAATGTGAACACCCTGCTGTGAGAAAGCAAAGATTTACTACACTTTGGAAATAAAATGCTACGTTCTAAGATGTACTTGAAAGTACAATCTTTAAAACACCATAAAGAGACAGTACATACCAATAGTTTAACAACTTGTCACCTTCTTGTTCCCGCCACCCCCCTTCCCCCCCTCCTCGTTGCCACTCTTGCGGACATCATGCTGCTGGTGGTGCATCATTTCAACCAAAAGCCCAGTTGATGGGCATATATAAATTGCAGCCTTGTAATGTGAACACCCTGCTGTGAGAAAGCAAAGATTTACTACACTTTGGAAATAAAATGCTACGTTCTAAGAAGTACTTGAAAGTACAATCTTTAAAACACCATAAAGAGACAGTACATACCAAAAGAATAACAACTTGTCATCTTCTTGTTCCCGACCCCAGCCCCCCTACTCGTTGCCACTCTTGCGGACATCATGCTGCTGGTGGTGCATCATTTCCACCAAAAGCCGAGTTGATGGGCATATAAAAATTGCAGCCTTGTAATGTGAACACTTTGCTGTGAGAAAGCAAAGATTTAATACTCTTTGGAAATAAAATGCTACGTTCTAAGATGTACTTGAAAGTACAATCTTTAAAACACCATAAAGAGACAGTACATACCAATAGAATAACAACTTGTCATCTTCTTGTTCCCGCCACCCCCCCCCCCCCTCCTTGATGCCACTCTTGCGGACATCATGCTGCTGGTGGTGCGTCATTTCCACCAAAAGCCCAGTTGATGGGCATATAAAAATTGCAGCCTTGTAATGTGAACACCCTGCTGTGAGAAAGCAAAGATTTACTACACTTTGGAAATAAAATGCTACGTTCTAAGATGTACTTGAAAGAACAATCTTTAAAACAAATTAAAGAGACAGTACATACCAATAGAATAACAACTTGTCATCTTCTTGATCCCGACCCCAGCCCCCCCCCTCGTTGCCACTCTTGCGGACATCATGCTGCTGGTGGTGCGTCATTTCCACCAAAAGCCGAGTTGATGGGCATATAAAAATTGCAGCCTTGTAATGTGAACACCCTGCTGTGAGAAAGCAAAGATTTAATACTCTTTGGAAATAAAATGCTACGTTCTAAGATGTTCTTGGAAGTACAATCTTTAAAATACCATAAAGAGACAGTACATACCAATAGAATAACAACTTGTCAATTTCTTGTTCCCCCCCCCCCCCCCCCCCCTGCGTTTCCACTCTTGCGGACATCATGCTGCTGGTGGTACGTCATTTCCACCAAAAGCCCAGTTGATGGGCATAAAAAAATTGCAGCCTTGTAATATGAACACCCTGCTGTGAGAAAGCAAAGATTTACTACACTTTGGAAATAAAATTCTACGTTCTAAGATGTACTTGAAAGAACAATCTTTAAAACACCATAAAGAAAAAGTACATACCAATAGAATAACAACTTGTCATCTTCTTGTTCCCGCCACCCCCCCCCCCTCGTTACCACTCTTGCGGACATCATGCTGCTAGTGGTGCGTCATTTCCACCAAAAGCCCAGTTGATGGGCATATAAAAATTGCAGCCTTGTAATGTGAACACCCTGGTGTGAGAAAGCAAAGATTTACTACACTTTGGAAATAAAATGCTACGTTCTAAGATGTACTTGAAAGAACAATCTTTAAAACACCATAAAGAGACAGTATATACCAATAGAATAACAACTTGTCATCTTCTTGTTCCCGACCCCAGCCCCCCCCCCCTCCTCGTTGCCACTCTTGCGGACATCATGCTGCTGGTGGTGCATCATTTCCACCAGAAGCCCAGTTGATGGGCATATAAAAATTGCAGCCTTGTAATGTGAACACCCTGCTGTGAGAAAGCAAAGATTTACTACACTTCGGAAATAAAATGCTACGTTCTAAGATGTACTTGAAAGAACAATGTTTAAAACACCGTAAAGACACAGTACATACCAATAGAATAACAAATTGTCATCTTCTTATCCCACTCCCCCCCCCCCCCCCCCCGCCCTCGTTACCTCTCTTGCGGACATCATGCTGCTGGTGGTGCGTCATTTCCACCAAAAGCCCAGTTGATGGGCATATAAAAATTGCAGCCTTGTAATGTGAACACCCTGCTGTGAGAAAGCAAAAATTTACTACACTTTGGAAATAAAATGCTACGTTCTAAGATGTACTTGAAAGAACAATCTTTAAAACACCATAAAGAGACAGTACATACCAATAGAATAACAACTTGTCATCTTCTTGTTCCCGACCCCAGCCTCCCCCCTCCTCGTTGCCACTCTTGCGGACATCATGCTGCTGGTGGTGCATCATTTCCAGCAAAAGCCCAGTTGATGGGCATATAAAAATTGCAGCCTTGTAATGTGAACACCCTGCTGTGAGAAAGCACAGATTTACTACACTTTGGAAATAAAATGCTACGTTCTAAGATGTACTTGAAAGAACAAATTTTAAAACACCATAAAGAGACATTACATACCAATAGAATAACAACTTGTCATCTTCTTGTTCCCGCCACCCCCCCCCCCCCCCCCTCGTAACCACTCTTGCGGACATCATGCTACTGGTGGTGCGTCATTTCCACCAAAAGCCCAGTTGATGGGAATATAAAAATTGCAGCCTTGTAATGTGAACACCCTGCTGTGAGAAAGCAAAGATTTACTACACTTTGGAAATAAAATGCTACGTTCTAAGATGTACTTTAAAGAACAATGTTTAAAACACCATAAAGAGACAGTACATACCAATAGAATAACAAATTGTCATCTTCTTGTCCCCCCCCCCCCCCCCCCCCCCCGCCCTCGTTACATCTCTTGCGGACATCATGCTGCTGGTGGTGCGTCATTTCCACCAAAAGCCCAGTTGATGGGCATATAAAAATTGCAGCCTTGTAATGTGAACACCCTGCTGTGAGAGAGCAAAAATTTACTACACTTTGGAAATAAAATGCTACGTTCTAAGATGTACTTGAAAGTACAATCTTTAAAACACCATAAAGAGACAGTACATACCAATAGAATAACAACTTGTCATCTTCTTGTTCCCGACCCCAGCCCCCCCCCCTCCTCGTTGCCACTCTTGCGGACATCATGCTGCTGGTGGTGCATCATTTCCACCAAAAGCCCAGTTGATGGGCATATAAAAATTGCAGCCTTGTAATGTGAACACCCTGCTGTGAGAAAGCAAAGATTTACTACACTTTGCAAATAAAATGCTACGTTCCAAGATGTACTTGAAAGAACAATCTTTAAAACACCATAAAGAGACAGTACATACCAATAGAATAACAACTTGTCATCTTCTTGTTCCCGACCCCAACCCACCCCCTCGTTCCACTCTTGCGGACATCATGCTGCTGGTGGTGCATCATTTCCACCAAAAGCCGAGTTGATGGGCATATAAAAATTGCAGCCTTGTAATGTGAACACCCTGCTGTGAGAAAGCAAAGATTTACTACACTTTGGAAATAAAATGCTACGTTCTAAGATGTACTTGAATGAACAATCTTTAAAACACCATAAAGAGACAGTACATACCAATAGAATAACAACTTGTCATCTTCTTGTTCCCGACCCCAGCCCCCCCCCCTCGTTGCCACTCTTGCGGACATCATGCTGCTGGTGGTGCGTCATTTCCACCAAAAGCCGAGTTGATGGGCATATAAAAATTGCAGCCTTGTAATGTGAACACCCTGCTGTGAGAAAGCAAAGATTTAATACTCTTTGGAAATAAAATGCTACGTTTTAAGATGTACTTGAAAGTACAATCTTTAAAACACCATAAAGAGACAGTACATACCAATAGAATAACAACTTGTCATCTTCTTGTTCCCGACCCCAGCCCCCCCCCCTCCTCGTTGCCACTCTTGCGGACATCATGCTGCTGGTGGTGCATCATTTCCACCAGAAGCCCAGTTGATGGGCATATAAAAATTGCAGCCTTGTAATGTGAACACCCTGCTGTGAGAAAGCAAAGATTTACTACACTTCGGAAATAAAATGCTACGTTCTAAGATGTACTTGAAAGAACAATGTTTAAAACACCGTAAAGACACAGTACATACCAATAGAATAACAAATTGTCATCTTCTTATCCCCCCACCCCCACCCCCCCACCCTCGTTACCTCTCTTGCGGACATCATGCTGCTGGTGGTGCGTCATTTCCACCAAAAGCCCAGTTGATGGGCATATAAAAATTGCAGCCTTTTAATGTGAACACCCTGCTGTGAGAAAGCAAAAATTTACTACACTTTGGAAATAAAATGCTACGTTCTAAGATGTACTTGAAAGAACAATCTTTAAAACACCATAAAGAGACAGTACATACCAATAGAATAACAACTTGTCATCTTCTTGTTCCCGACCCCAGCCCACCCCCTCGTTCCACTCTTGCGGACATCATGCTGCTGGTGGTGCGTCATTTCCACCAAAAGCCGAGTTGATGGGCATATAAAAATTGCAGCCTTGTAATGTGAACACCCTGCTGTGAGAAAGCAAAGATTTACTACACTTTGGAAATAAAATGCTACGTTCTAAGATGTACTTGAATGAACAATCTTTAAAACACCATAAAGAGACAGTACATACCAATAGAATAACAACTTGTCATCTTCTTGTTCCCGACCCCAGCCCCCCCCCCCCTCGTTGCCACTCTTGCGGACATCATGCTGCTGGTGGTGCGTCATTTCCACCAAAAGCCGAGTTGATGGGCATATAAAAATTGCAGCCTTGTAATGTGAACACCCTGCTGTGAGAAAGCAAAGATTTAATACTCTTTGGAAATAAAATGCTACGTTTTAAGATGTACTTGAAAGTACAATCTTTAAAACACCATAAAGAGACAGTACATACCAATAGAATAACAACTTGTCATCTTCTTGTTCCCGCCACCCCCCCCCCCCCTCCTCGTTGCCACTCTTGCGGACATCATGCTGCTGGTGGTGCGTCATTTCCACCAAAAGCCCAGTTGATGGGCATATAAAAATTGCAGCCTTGTAATGTGAACACCCTGCTGTGAGAGAGCAAAAATTTACTACACTTTGGAAATAAAATGCTACGTTCTAAGATGTACTTGAAAGTACAATCTTTAAAACACCATAAAGAGACAGTACATACCAATAAAATAACAACTTGTCATCTTCTTGTTCCCGACCCCAGCCCCCCCCCCTCCTCGTTGCCACTCTTGCGGACATCATGCTGCTGGTGGTGCATCATTTCCACCAAAAGCCCAGTTGATGGGCATATAAAAATTGCAGCCTTGTAATGTGAACACCCTGCTGTGAGAAAGCAAAGATTTACTACACTTTGGAAATAAAATGCTACGTTCCAAGATGTACTTGAAAGAACAATTTTTAAAACACCATAAAGAGACAGTACATACCAATAGAATAACAACTTGTCATCTTCTTGTTCCTGACCCCAGCCCCCCCCCCTCGTTCCACTCTTGCGGACATCATGCTGCTGGTGGTGCGTCATTTCCACCAAAAGCCGAGTTGATGGGCATATAAAAATTGCAGCCTTGTAATGTGAACACCCTGCTGTGAGAAAGCAAAAATTTACTACACTTTGGAAATAAAATGCTACGTTCTAAGATGTACTTGAAAGAACAATCTTTAAAACACCATAAAAAAGACAGTACATACCAATAGAATAACAACTTGTCATCTTCTTGTTCCCGACCCCAGCCCCCCCCCTCGTTCCACTCTTGCGGACATCATGCTGCTGGTGGTGCGTCATTTCCACCAAAAGCCGAGTTGATGGGCATATAAAAATTGCAGCCTTGTAATGTGAACACCCGGCTGTGAGAAAGCAAAGATTTACTACACTTTGGAAATAAAATGCTACGTTCTAAGATGTACTTGAAAGAACAATCTTTAAAACACCATAAAGAGACAGTACATACCAATAGAATAACAACTTGTCATCTTCTTGTTCCCGACGCCAGCCCCTCCCCCCCCCCCCCCCCCCCCCCCTTCCGTTGCCGCTCTTGCAGACATCATGCTGCTGGTGGTGCGTCATTTCCACCAAAAGCCGAGTTGATGGGCATATAAAAAATGCTGCCTTGTAAAGTGAACACCCTGCTGTGAGAAAGCAAAGATTTAATACTCTTTGGAAATAAAATGCTACGTTCTAAGATGTACTTGAAAGTACTATCTTTAAAACACCATAAAGAGACAGTACATACCAATAGAATAACAACTTGTCATCTTCTTGTTCCCGACCCCAGCCCCCCCCCACGTTCCACTCTTGCGGACATCATGCTGCTGGTGGTGCGTCATTTCCACCAAAAGCCGAGTTGATGGGCATATAAAAATTGCAGCCTTGTAATGTGAACACCCTGCTGTGAGAAAGCAAAGATTTACTACACTTTGGAAATAAAATGCTACGTTCTAAGATGTACTTGAATGAACAATCTTTAAAACACCATAAAGAGACAGTACATACCAATAGAATAACAACTTGTCATCTTCTTGTTCCCGACCCCAGCCCCCCCCCCTCGTTGCCACTCTTGCGGACATCATGCTGCTGGTGGTGCGTCATTTCCACCAAAAGCCGAGTTGATGGGGATATAAAAATTGCAGCCTTGTAATGTGAACACCCTGCTGTGAGAAAGCAAAGATTTAATACTCTTTGGAAATAAAATGCTACGTTTTAAGATGTACTTGAAAGTACAATCTTTAAAACACCATAAAGAGACAGTACATACCAATAGAATAACAACTTGTCATCTTCTTGTTCCCGCCACCCCCCCCCTCCTCGTTGCCACTCTTGCGGACATCATGTTGCTGGTGGTGCGTCATTTCCACCAAAAGCCCAGTTGATGGGCATATAAAAATTGCAGCCTTGTAATGTGAACACCCTGCTGTGAGAAAGCAAAGATTTACTACACTTTGGAAATAAAATGCTACGTTCTAAGATGTACTTTAAAGAACAATGTTTAAAACACCATAAAGAGACAGTACATACCAATAGAATAACAAATTGTCATCTTCTTGTCCCCCCCCCCCCCCCCCCGCCCTCGTTACATCTCTTGCGGACATCATGCTGCTGGTGGTGCGTCATTTCCACCAAAAGCCCAGTTGATGGGCATATAAAAATTGCAGCCTTGTAATGTGAACACCCTGCTGTGAGAGAGCAAAAATTTACTACACTTTGGAAATAAAATGCTACGTTCTAAGATGTACTTGAAAGTACAATCTTTAAAACACCATAAAGAGACAGTACATACCAATAGAATAACAACTTGTCATCTTCTTGTTCCCGACCCCAGCCCCCCCCCCTCCTCGTTGCCACTCTTGCGGACATCATGCTGCTGGTGGTGCATCATTTCCACCAAAAGCCCAGTTGATGGGCATATAAAAATTGCAGCCTTGTAATGTGAACACCCTGCTGTGAGAAAGCAAAGATTTACTACACTTTGGAAATAAAATGCTACGTTCCAAGATGTACTTGAAAGAACAATCTTTAAAACACCATAAAGAGACAGTACATACCAATAGAATAACAACTTGTCATCTTTATGTTCCCGACCCCAGCCCACCCCCTCGTTCCACTCTTGCGGACATCATGCTGCTGGTGGTGCCTCATTTCCACCAAAAGCCGAGTTGATGGGCATATAAAAATTGCAGCCTTGTAATGTGAACACCCTGCTGTGAGAAAGCAAAGATTTACTACACTTTGGAAATAAAATGCTACGTTCTAAGATGTACTTGAATGAACAATCTTTAAAACACCATAAAGAGACAGTACATACCAATAGAATAACAACTTGTCATCTTCTTGTTCCCGACCCCAGCCCCCCCCCCTCGTTGCCACTCTTGCGGACATCATGCTGCTGGTGGTGCGTCATTTCCACCAAAAGCCGAGTTGATGGGCATATAAAAATTGCAGCCTTGTAATGTGAACACCCTGCTGTGAGAAAGCAAAGATTTAATACTCTTTGGAAATAAAATGCTACGTTTTAAGATGTACTTGAAAGTACAATCTTTAAAACACCATAAAGAGACAGTACATACCAATAGAATAACAACTTGTCATCTTCTTGTTCCCGACCACAGCCCCCCCCCCTCCTCGTTGCCACTCTTGCGGACATCATGCTGCTGGTGGTGCATCATTTCCACCAGAAGCCCAGTTGATGGGCATATAAAAATTGCAGCCTTTTAATGTGAACACCCTGCTGTGAGAAAGCAAAAATTTACTACACTTTGGAAATAAAATGCTACGTTCTAAGATGTACTTGAAAGAACAATCTTTAAAACACCATAAAGAGACAGTACATACCAATAGAATAACAACTTGTCATCTTCTTGTTCCCGACCCCAGCCCACCCCCTCGTTCCACTCTTGCGGACATCATGCTGCTGGTGGTGCGTCATTTCCACCAAAAGCCGAGTTGATGGGCATATAAAAATTGCAGCCTTGTAATGTGAACACCCTGCTGTGAGAAAGCAAAGATTTACTACACTTTGGAAATAAAATGCTACGTTCTAAGATGTACTTGAATGAACAATCTTTAAAACACCATAAAGAGACAGTACATACCAATAGAATAACAACTTGTCATCTTCTTGTTCCCGACCCCAGCCCCCCCCCCCCTCGTTGCCACTCTTGCGGACATCATGCTGCTGGTGGTGCGTCATTTCCACCAAAAGCCGAGTTGATGGGCATATAAAAATTGCAGCCTTGTAATGTGAACACCCTGCTGTGAGAAAGCAAAGATTTAATACTCTTTGGAAATAAAATGCTACGTTTTAAGATGTACTTGAAAGTACAATCTTTAAAACACCATAAAGAGACAGTACATACCAATAGAATAACAACTTGTCATCTTCTTGTTCCCGCCACCCCCCCCCCCTCCTCGTTGCCACTCTTGCGGACATCATGCTGCTGGTGGTGCGTCATTTCCACCAAAAGCCCAGTTGATGGGCATATAAAAATTGCAGCCTTGTAATGTGAACACCCTGCTGTGAGAGAGCAAAAATTTACTACACTTTGGAAATAAAATGCTACGTTCTAAGATGTACTTGAAAGTACAATCTTTAAAACACCATAAAGAGACAGTACATACCAATAAAATAACAACTTGTCATCTTCTTGTTCCCGACCCCAGCCCCCCCCCCTCCTCGTTGCCACTCTTGCGGACATCATGCTGCTGGTGGTGCATCATTTCCACCAAAAGCCCAGTTGATGGGCATATAAAAATTGCAGCCTTGTAATGTGAACACCCTGCTGTGAGAAAGCAAAGATTTACTACACTTTGGAAATAAAATGCTACGTTCCAAGATGTACTTGAAAGAACAATTTTTAAAACACCATAAAGAGACAGTACATACCAATAGAATAACAACTTGTCATCTTCTTGTTCCTGACCCCAGCCCCCCCCCTCGTTCCACTCTTGCGGACATCATGCTGCTGGTGGTGCGTCATTTCCACCAAAAGCCGAGTTGATGGGCATATAAAAATTGCAGCCTTGTAATGTGAACACCCTGCTGTGAGAAAGCAAAGATTTACTACACTTTGGAAATAAAATGCTACGTTCTAAGATGTACTTGAAAGAACAATCTTTAAAACACCATAAAAAAGACAGTACATACCAATAGAATAACAACTTGTCATCTTCTTGTTCCCGACCCCAGCCCCCCCCCCTCGTTCCACTCTTGCGGACATCATGCTGCTGGTGGTGCGTCATTTCCACCAAAAGCCGAGTTGATGGGCATATAAAAATTGCAGCCTTGTAATGTGAACACCCTGCTGTGAGAAAGCAAAGATTTACTACACTTTGGAAATAAAATGCTACGTTCTAAGATGTACTTGAAAGAACAATCTTTAAAACACCATAAAGAGACAGTACATACCAATAGAATAACAACTTGTCATCTTCTTGTTCCCGACGCCAGCCCCTCCCCCCCCCCCCCCCTTCCGTTGCCGCTCTTGCAGACATCATGCTGCTGGTGGTGCGTCATTTCCACCAAAAGCCGAGTTGATGGGCATATAAAAAATGCTGCCTTGTAAAGTGAACACCCTGCTGTGAGAAAGCAAAGATTTACTACACTTTGGAAATAAAATGCTACGTTCTAAGATGTACTTGAAAGAACAATCTTTAAAACACCATAAAGAGACAGTACATACCAATAGAATAACAACTTGTCATCTTCTTGTTCCCGACCCCAGCCCCCCCCCCTCGTTGCCACTCTTGCGTACATCATGCTGCTGGTGGTGCGTCATTTCCACCAAAAGCCGAGTTGATGGGCATATAAAAATTGCAGCCTTGTAATGTGAACACCCTGCTGTGAGAAAGCAAAGATTTAATACTCTTTGGAAATAAAATGCTACGTTTTAAGATGTACTTGAAAGTACAATCTTTAAAACACCATAAAGAGACAGTACATACCAATAGAATAACAACTTGTCATCTTCTTGTTCCCGCCACCCCCCCCCTCCTCGTTGCCACTCTTGCGGACATCATGCTGCTGGTGGTGCGTCATTTCCACCAAAAGCCCAGTTGATGGGCATATAAAAATTGCAGCCTTGTAATGTGAACACCCTGCTGTGAGAGAGCAAAAATTTACTACACTTTGGAAATAAAATGCTACGTTCTAAGATGTACTTGAAAGTACAATCTTTAAAACACCATAAAGAGACAGTACATACCAATAAAATAACAACTTGTCATCTTCTTGTTCCCGACCCCAGCCCCCCCCCCCCTCGTTGCCACTCTTGCGGACATCATGCTGCTGGTGGTGCATCATTTCCACCAAAAGCCCAGTTGATGGGCATATAAAAATTGCAGCCTTGTAATGTGAACACCCTGCTGTGAGAAAGCAAAGATTTACTACACTTTGGAAATAAAATGCTATGTTCTAAGATGTACTTGAAAGAACAATCTTTAAAACACCATAAAGAGACAGTACATACGAATAGTATAACAACTTGTCATCTTCTTGTTCCCGACCCCAGCCCCCCCCCTCGTTCCACTCTTGCGGACATCATGCTGCTGGTGGTGCGTCATTTCCACCAAAAGCCGAGTTGATGGGCATATAAAAATTGCAGCCTTGTAATGTGAACACCCTGCTGTGAGAAAGCAAAGATTTACTACACTTTGGAAATAAAATGCTACGTTCTAAGATGTACTTGAAAGAACAATCTTTAAAACACCATAAAGAGACAGTACATACCAATAGAATAACAACTTGTCATCTTCTTGTTCCCGACCCCAGCCCCCCCCCTCGTTCCACTCTTGCGGACATCATGCTGCTGGTGGTGCGTCATTTCCACCAAAAGCCGAGTTGATGGGCATATAAAAATTGCAGCCTTGTAATATGAACACCTTGCTGAGAGAAAGCAAAGATTTACTACACTTTGGAAATAAAATGCTACGTTCTAAGATGTACTTGAAAGAACAATCTTTAAAACACCATAAAGAGACAGTACATACCAATAGAATAACAACTTGTCATCTTCTTGTTCCCGACGCCAGCCCCTACCCCCCCCCCCCCTTTTCCGTTGCCGCTCTTGCAGACATCATGCTGCTGGTGGTGCGTCATTTCCACCAAAAGCCGAGTTGATGGGCATATAAAAAATGCTGCCTTGTAAAGTGAACACCCTGGTGTGAGAAAGCAAAGCTTTACTACACGTTGGAAATAAAATGCTACGTTCTAAGATGTACTTGAAAGAACAATCTTTAAAACACCATAAAGAGACAGTACATACCAATAGAATAACAACTTGTCATCTTCTTGTTCCCGACCCCAGCCCCCCCCTCGTTGCCACTCTTGCGGACATCATGCTGCTGGTGGTGCGTCATTTCCACCAAAAGCCGAGTTGATGGGCATATAAAAATTGCAGCCTTGTAATGTGAACACCCTGCTGTGAGAAAGCAAGGATTTAATACTATTTGGAAATAAAATGCTACGTTCTAAGATGTACTTGAAAGTACTATCTTTAAAACACCATAAAGAGACAGTACATACGAATAGAATAACAACTTGTCATCTTCTTGTTCCCGCCCCCCCCCCCCCTCGTTGCCACTCTCGCGGACATCATGCTGCTGGTGGTGCATCATTTCCACCAAAAGCCCAGTTGATGGGCATATAAAAATTGCAGCCTTGTAATGTGAACACCCTGCTGTGAGAAAGCAAAGATTTACACCGCTTTGGAAATAAAATGCTACGTTCTAAGATGTACTTGAATGAACAATCTTTAAAACACCATAAAGAGAGAGTACATACCAATAGAATAACAACTTGTCATCTTCTTGTTCCCCCCCCCCCCCCCCCCCCCCCCCACCTCGTTTCCACTCTTGCGGACATCATGCTGCTGGTGGTACGTCATTTCCACCAAAAGCCCAGTTGATGGGCATAAAAAAATTGCAGCCTTGTAATGTGAACACCCTGCTGTGAGAAAGCAAAGATTTACTACACTTTGGAAATAAAATGCTACGTTCTAAGATGTACTTGAAAGAACAATCTTTAAAACACCATAAAGAGACAGTACATACCAATAGAATAACAACTTGTCATCTTCTTGTTCCCGCCACCCCCCTTCCCCCCTCCTCGTTGTACTCTTGCGAACATCATGCTGCTGGTGGTGCGTCATTTCCACCAAAAGCCCAGTTGATGGGCATATAAAAATTGCAGCCTTGTAATGTGAACACCCTGCTGTGAGAAAGCAAAGATTTAATACTCTTTGGAAATAAAATGCTACGTTCTAAGATGTACTTGAAAGTACAAACTTTAAAAAACCATAAAGAGACAGTACATACCAATAGAATAACAACTTGTCATCTTCTTGTTCCCGCCACCCCCCCCCACCTCCTCGTTGCCACTCTTGCGGACATCATGCTGCTGGTGGTGCGTCATTTCCACCAAAAGCCCAGTTGATGGGCATATAAAAATTGCAGCCTTGTAATGTCAACACCCTGGTGTGAGAAAGCAAAGATTTACTACACTTTGGAAATAAAATGCTACGTTCTAAGATGTACTTGAAAGTACAATCTTTAAAACACCATAAAGAGACAGTACAAACCAATAGAATAACAACTTGACATCTTCTTGTTCCCGACCCCAGCCCCCCCCCCCTCCTCGTTGCCACTCTTGCGGACATCATGCTGCTGGTGGTGCATCATTTCCACCAGAAGCCCAGTTGATGGGCATATAAAAATTGCAGCCTTGTAATGTGAACACCCTGCTGTGAGAAAGCAAAGATTTACTACACTTTGGAAATAAAATGCTACGTTCTAAGATGTACTTGAAAGTACAATCTTTAAAACACCATAAAGAGACAGTACATACCAATAGTTTAAAAACTTGTCATCTTCTTGTTCCCGCCACCCCCCCCCCCCTCCTCGTTGCCACTCTTGCGGACATCATGCTGCTGGTGGTGCATCATTTCCACCAAAAGCCCAGTTGATGGGCATATAAAAATTGCAGCCTTGTAATGTGAACACCCTGCTGTGAGAAAGCAAAGATTTACTACACTTTGGAAATAAAATGCTACATTCCAAGATTTACTTGAAAGAACAATCTTTAAAACACCATAAAGAGACAGTACATACCAATAGAATAACAACTTGTCATCTTCTTGTTCCCGACCCCAGCCCCCCCCCCTCGCTCCACTCTTGCGGACATCATGCTGCTGGTGGTGCGTCATTTCCACCAAAAGCCGAGTTGATGGGCATATAAAGATTGCAGCCTTGTAATGTGAACACCCTGCTGTGAGAAAGCAAAGATTTACTACACTTTGGAAATAAAATGCTACGTTCTAAGATGTACTTGAAAGAACAATCTTTAAAACACCATAAAGAGACAGTACATACCAATAGAATAACAACTTGTCATCTTCTTGTTCCCGACCCCAGCCCCCCCCCTCGTTGCCACTCTTGCGGACATCATGCTGCTGGTGGTGTGTCATATCCACCAAAAGCTCAGTTGATGGGCATATAAAAATTGCAGCCTTGTAATGTGAACACCCTGCTGTGAGAAAGCAAAGATTTAATACTCTTTGGAAATAAAATGCTACGTTCTAAGATGTACTTGAAAGTACAATCTTTAAAACACCATAAAGAGACACTACATACCAATAGAATAACAAATTGTCATCTTCTTTTCCCGCCACACCCCCCCCCTCCTCGTTACCACTCTTGCGGGCATCATGCTGCTGGTGGTGCGTCATTTCCACCAAAAGCCCAGTTGATGGGCATATAAAAATTGCAGCCTTGTAATGTGAACACCCTGCTGTGAGAAAGCAAAGATATACTACACTTTGGAAATAAAATGCTACGTCCTAAGACGTACTTGAAAGAACAATCTTTAAAACAAAATAAAGAGACAGTACATACCAATAGAATAACAACTTGTCATCTTCTTGATCCCGACCCCAGCCCCCCGCCTCGTTGCCACTCTTGCGGACATCATGCTGCTGCTGGTGCGTCATTTCCACCAAAAGCCGAGTTGATGGGCATATAAAAATTGCAGCCTTGTAATAAGAACACCCTGCTGTGAGAAAGCAAAGATTTACTACACTTTGGAAATAAAATGCTACGTTCTAAGACGTACTTGAAAGAGCAATCTTTAAAACAAAATAAAGAGACAGTACATACCAATAGAATAACAACTTGTCATCTTCTTGATCCCGACCCCAGCCCCCCGCCTCGTTGCCACTCTTGCGGACATCATGCTGCTGCTGGTGCGTCATTTCCACCAAAAGCCGAGTTGATGGGCATATAAAAATTGCAGCCTTGTAATAAGAACACCCTGCTGTGAGAAAGCAAAGATTTAATACTTTTTGGAAATAAAATGCTACGTTCTAAGATGTACTTGAAAGTACAATCTTTAAAACACCATAAAGAGACAGTACATACCAATAGAATAACAACTTGTCATCTTCTTGTTCCCGCCACCCACCCCCCCCCCCTCCACGTTGCCACTCTTGCGGACATCATGCTGCTGGTGGTGCGTCATTTCCACCAAAAGCCCAGTTGATGGGCATATATAAATTGCAGCCTTGTAATGTGAACACCCTGCTGTGAGAAAGCAAAGATTTACTACACTTTGGAAATAAAATGCTACGTTCTAAGATGTACTTGAAAGAACAATCTTTAAATCACCATAAAGAGACAGTACATACCAATAGAATAACAACTTGTCATCTTCTTGTTCCCGACCCCAGCCCCCCCCCTCCTCGTTGCCACTCTTGCGGACATCACGCTGCTGGTGGTGCGTCATTTCCACCAAAAGCCGAGTTGATGGGCATATAAAAATTGCAGCCTTGTAATGTGAACACCCTGCTGTGAGAAAGCAAAGATTTAATACTCTTTGGAAATAAAATGCTACGTTCTAAGATGTACTTGAAAGTACTATCTTTAAAACACCATAAAGAGACAGTACATACCAATAGAATAACAACTTGTCATCTTCTTGTTCCCGCCACCCCCCCCCCCCTCCACGTTACCACTCTTGCGGACATCATGCTGCTGGTGGTGCGTCATTTCCACCAAAAGCCCAGTTGATGGGCATATATAAATTGCAGCCTTGTAATGTGAACACCCTGCTGTGAGAAAGCAAAGATTTACTACACTTTGGAAATAAAATGCTACGTTCTAAGATGTACTTGAAAGAACAATCTTTAAATCACCATAAAGAGACAGTACATACCAATAGAATAACAACTTGTCATCTTCTTGTTCCCGACCCCAGCCCCCCCCTCGTTGCCACTCTTGCGGACATCACGCTGCTGGTGGTGCGTCATTTCCACCAAAAGCCGAGTTGATGGGCATATAAAAATTGCAGCCTTGTAATGTGAACACCCTGCTGTGAGAAAGCAAAGATTTAATACTCTTTGGAAATAAAATGCTACGTTCTAAGATGTACTTGAAAGAACAATCTATAAAACACCATAAAGAGACAGTACATACCAATAGAATAACAACTTGTCATCTTCTTGTTCCCGCCACCCCCCCCCCCCCCCCTCCACGTTGCCACTCTTGCGGACATCATGCTGCTGGTGGTGCGTCATTTCCACCAAAAGCCCAGTTGATGGGCATATATAAATTGCAGCCTTGTAATGTGAACACCCTGCTGTGAGAAAGCAAAGATTTACTACACTTTGGAAATAAAATGCTACGTTCTAAGATGTACTTGAAAGAACAATCTTTAAATCACCATAAAGAGACAGTACATACCAATAGAATAACAACTTGTCATCTTCTTGTTCCCGACCCCAGCCCCCCCCTCGTTGCCACTCTTGCGGACATCACGCTGCTGGTGGTGAGTCATTTCCACCAAAAGCCGAGTTGATGGGCATATAAAAATTGCAGCCTTGTAGTGTGAACACCCTGCTGTGAGAAAGCAAAGATTTAATACTCTTTGGAAATAAAATGCTACGTTCTAAGATGTACTTGAAAGTACTATCTTTAAAACACCATAAAGAGACAGTACATACCAATAGAATAACAACTTGTCATCTTCTTGTTCCCAGTCCCCCCCCCCCTCGTTGCCACTCTTGCGGACATCATGCTGTTAGTGGTGCGTCATTTCCACCAAAAGCCCAGTTGATGGGCAAATAAAAATTGCAGCCTTGTAATGTGAACACCCTGCTGTGAGAAAGCAAAGATTTAATACTCTTTGGAAATAAAATGCTACGTTCTAATATGTACTTGAAAGTACAAACTTTAAAAAACCATAAACAGACAGTACATACCAATAGAATAACAACTTGTCATCTTCTTGTTCCCGACCCCAGCCCCCCGCCTCGTTCCCACTCTTGCGGACATCATGCTGCTGCTGGTGCGTCATTTCCACCAAAAGCCGAGTTGATGGGCATATAAAAATTGCAGCCTTGTAATGTGAACACCCTGCTGTGAGAAAGCAAAGATTTACTACACTTTGGAAATAAAATGCTACGTTCTAAGATGTACTTGAAAGAACAATCTTTAAAACACCATAAAGAGACACTACATACCAATAGAATAACAACTTGTCATCTTCTTGTTCCTGCCCCCCCACCCTCGTTGCCACTCTTTCGGACATCATGCTGCTGGTGGTGCGTCATTTCCACCAAAAGCCCAGTTGATGGGCATATAAAAATTGCAGCTTTGTAATGTGAACACCCTGCTGTGAGAAAGCAAAGATTTACTACACTTTGGAAATAAAATGCTACGTTCTAAGATGTACTTGAAAGAACAATCTTTAAAACACCATAAAGAGACAGTACATACCAATAGAATAACAACTTGTAATCTTCTTGTTCCCGCCCCCCCACCCTCGTTGCCACTCTTGCGGACATCATGCTGCTGGTGGTGCATCATTTCCACCAAAAGCCCAGTTGATGGGCATATAAAAATTGCAGCCTTGTAATGTGAACACCCTGCTGTGAGAAAGCAAAGATTTACTACACTTTGGAAATAAAGTGCTACGTTCTAAGATGTACTTGAAAGAACAATCTTTAAAACACCATAAAGAGACAGTACATACCAATAGAATAACAACTTGTCATCTTCTTGTTCCCGCCCCCCCACCCTCGTTGCCACTCTTGCGGACATGATGCTGCTGGTGGTGCATCATTTCCACCAAAAGCCCAGTTGATGGGCATATAAAAATTGCAGCCTTGTAATGTGAACACCCTGCTGTGAGAAAGCAAAGATTTAATACTCTTTGGAAATAAAATGCTACGTTCTAAGATGTACTTGAAAGTACAAACTTTAAAAAACCATAAAGAGACAGTACATACCAATAGAATAACAACTTGTCATCTTCTTGTTCCCGCCACCCCCCCCCCCTCCTCGTTGCCACTCTTGCGGACATCATGCTGCTGGTGGTTGCGTCATTTCCACCAAAAGCCCAGTTGATGGGCATATAAAAATTGCAGCCTTTTAATGTGAACACCCTGCTGTGAGAAAGCAAAGATTTATTACTCTTTGGAAATAAAAACCTACTTTCTAAAATGTACTTGAAAGAACAATCATTAAAACACCATAAAAGACAGTACATACCAATAGAATAACAACTTGTCATCTTGTTGTTCCCGCCACCCCCCCCCCCCCCCCCCTCGTTACAACTCTTGCGGACATCATGCTGCTGGTGGTGCGTCATTTCCACCAAAAGCCCAGTTGATGGGCATATAAAAATTGCAGCCTTGCAATGTGAACACCCTGGTGTGAGAAAGCAAAGATTTACTACAATTTGGAAATAAAATGCTACGTTCTAAGATGTACTTGAAAGTACAATCTTTAAAACACCATAAAGACACAGTACATACCAATAGAATAACAACTTGTCATCTTCTTGTCCCCCCCCCCCCCCACCCCCCACCCGCCCTCGTAACCTCTCTTGCGGACATCATGCTGCTGGTGGTGCGTCATTTCCACCAAAAGCCCAGTTGATGGGCATATAAAAATTGCAGCCTTTTAATGTGAACACCCTGCTGTGAGAAAGCAAAAATTTACTACACTTTGGAAATAAAATGCTACGTTCTAAGATGTACTTGAAAGAACAATCTTTAAAACACCATAAAGAGACAGTACATACCAATAGAATAACAACTTGTCATCTTCTTGTTCCCGACCCCAGCCCCCCCCCCTCCTCGTTGCCACTCTTGCGGACATCATGCTGCTGGTGGTGCATCATTTCCACCAAAAGCCCAGTTGATGGGCATATAAAAATTGCAGCCTTGTAATGTGAACACCCTGCTGTGACAAAGCAAAGATTTACTACACCTTGGAAATAAAATGCTACATTCTAAGATGTACTTGAAAGAACAAATTTTAAAACACCATAAAGAGACAGTACATACCAATAGAATAACAACTTGTCATCTTCTTGTTCCCGCCACCACCCCCCCCCTCGTTACCACTCTTGCGGACATCATGCTGCTGGTGGTGCGTCATTTCCACCAAAAGCCCAGTTGATGGGAATATAAAAATTGCAGCCTTGAAATGTGAACACCCTGCTGTGAGAAAGCTAAGATTTACTACACTTTGGAAATAAAATCCTACGTTCTAAGATGTACTTGAAAGAACAATGTTTAAAACACCATAAAGACACAGTACATACCAATAGAATAACAAATTGTCATCTTCTTGTCCCCCCCCCCCCCCCCCCCCCCCGCCCTCGTTACCACTCTTGCGGACATCATGCTGCTGGTGGTGCGTCATTTCCACCAAAAGCCCAGTTGATGGGCATATAAAAATTGCAGCCTTGTAATGTGAACACCCTGCTGTGAGAAAGCAAAAATTTACTACACGTTGGAAATAAAATGCTACGTTCTAAGATGTACTTGAAAGTACAATCTTTAAAACACCATAAAGAGACAGTACATACCAATAGAATAACAACTTGTCATCTTCTTGTTCCCGACCCCAGCCCCCCGCCTCGTTCCCACTCTTGCGGACATCATACTGCTGCTGGTGCGTCATTTCCACCAAAAGCCGAGTTGATGGGCATATAAAAATTGCAGCCTTGTAATAAGAACACCCTGCTGTGAGAAAGCAAAGATTTAATACTCTTTGGAAATAAAATGCTACGTTCTAAGATGTACTTGAAAGTACAATCTTTAAAACACCATAAAGAGACAGTACATACCAATAGAATAACAACTTGTCATCATCTTGTTCCCGCCACCCCCCCTCCCCTCCTCGTTGCCACTCTTGCGGACATCATGCTGCTGGTGGTGCGTCATTTCCACCAAAAGCCGAGTTGATGGGCATATATAAATTGCAGCCTTGTAATGTGAACACCCTGCTGTGAGAAAGCAAAGATTTACTACACTTTGGAAATAAAATGCTACGTTCTAAGATGTACTTGAAAGAACAATCTTTAATACACCATAAAGAGACAGTACATACCAATAGAATAACAACTTGTCATCTTCTTATTCCCGACCCCCCACCCTCGTTGCCACTCTTGCGGACATCATGCTGCTGGTGGTGCATCATTTCCACCAAAAGCCCAGTTGATGGGCATATAAAAATTGCAGCCTTGTAATGTGAACACCCTGCTGTGAGAAAGCAAAGATTTAATACTCTTTGGAAATAAAATGCTACGTTCTAAGATGTACTTGAAAGTACAAACTTTAAAAAACCATAAAGAGACAGTACATACCAATAGAATAACAACTTGTCATCTTCTTGTTCCCGCCACCCCCCCCCCCCCCTCCACGTTGCCACTCTTGCGGACATCATGCTGCTGGTGGTTGCGTCATTTCCACCAAAAGCCCAGTTGATGGGCATATAAAAATTGCAGCCTTGTAATGTGAACACCCTGCTGTGAGAAAGCAAAGATTTACTACACGTTGGAAATAAAATGCTACGTTCTAAGATGTACTTGAAAGTACAATCTTTAAAACACCATAAAGAGACAGTACATACCAATAGAATAACAACTTGTCATCATCTTGTTCCCGACCCCAGCCCCCCCCCCCTCGTTCCACTCTTGCGTACATCATGCTGCTGGTGGTGCGTCATTTCCTCCAAAAGCCGAGTAGATGGGCATATAAAAATTGCAGCCTTTTAATGTGAACACCCTGCTGTGAGAAAGCAAAGATTTACTACACTTTGGAAATAAAATGCTACGTTCTAAGATGTACTTGAAAGAACAATCTTTAAAACACCATAAAGAGACAGTACATACCAATAGAATAACAACTTCTCATCTTCTTGTCCCCCCCCACCCCCACCCCCCCCTCATTTCCACTCTTGCGGACATCATGCTGCTGGTGGTACGTCATTTCCACCAAAAGCCCAGTTGATGGGCATATAAAAATTGCAGCCTTGTAATGTGAACACCCTGCTGTGAGAAAGCAAAGATTTACTACACTTTGGAAATAAAATGCTACGTTCTAAGATGAACTTGAGAGAACAATCTTTAAAACACCATAAAGAGACAGTACATACCAATAGAATAACAACTTGTCATCTTCTTGTTCCCGCCCCCCCCACCCTCGTTGCCACTCTTGCGGACATCATGCTGCTGGTGGTGCATCATTTCCACCAAAAGCCCATTTGATGGGCATATAAAAATTGCAGCCTTGTAATGTGAACAACCTGCTGTGAGAAAGCAAAGATTTACTACGCTTTGGAAATAAAATGCTACGTTCTAAGATGTACTTGAAAGAACAATCTTTAAAACACCATAAAGAGACAGTACATACCAATGGAATAACAACTTGTCATCTTCTTGTTCCCCCCCCCCCCCCCCCCCCCCCCCCCCGCCTCGTTTCCACTCTTGCGGACATCATGCTGCTGGTGGTACGTCATTTCCACCAAAAGCCCAGTTGATGGGCAAAAAAAATTGCAGCCTTGTAATGTGAACACCCTGCTGTGAGAAAGCAAAGATTTACTACACTTTGGAAATAAAATGCTACGTTCTAAGATGTACTTGAAAGAACAATCTGTAAAACACCATAAAGAGACAGTACATACCAATAGAATAACAACTTGTCATCTTCTTGTTCCCGCCCCCCCACCCTCGTTGCCACTCTTGCGGACATCATGCTCCTGGTGGTGCATCATTTCCACCAAAAGCCCAGTTGATGGGCATATAAAAATTGCAGCCTTGTAATGTGAACACCCTGCTGTGAGAAAGCAAAGATTTACTACACTTTGGAAATAAAATGCTACGTTCTAAGATGTACTTGAAAGAACAATCTATAAAACACCATAAAGAGACAGTACATACCAATAGAATAACAACTTGTCATCTTCTTGTTCCCGCCCCCCCACCCTCGTTGCCACTCTTGCGGACATCATGCTGCTGGTGGTGCATCATTTCCACCAAAAGCCCAGTTGATGGGCATATAAAAATTGCAGCCTTGTAATGTGAACACCCTGCTGTGAGAAAGCAAAGATTTAATACTCTTTGGAAATAAAATGCTACGTTCTAATATGTACTTGAAAGTACAAACTTTAAAAAACCATAAACAGACAGTACATACCAATAGAATAACAACTTGTCATCTTCTTGTTCCCGACCCCAGCCCCCCGCCTCGTTCCCACTCTTGCGGACATCATGCTGCTGCTGGTGCGTCATTTCCACCAAAAGCCGAGTTGATGGGCATATAAAAATTGCAGCCTTGTAATGTGAACACCCTGCTGTGAGAAAGCAAAGATTTACTACACTTTGGAAATAAAATGCTACGTTCTAAGATGTACTTGAAAGAACAATCTTTAAAACACCATAAAGAGACACTACATACCAATAGAATAACAACTTGTCATCTTCTTGTTCCTGCCCCCCCACCCTCGTTGCCACTCTTTCGGACATCATGCTGCTGGTGGTGCGTCATTTCCACCAAAAGCCCAGTTGATGGGCATATAAAAATTGCAGCTTTGTAATGTGAACACCCTGCTGTGAGAAAGCAAAGATTTACTACACTTTGGAAATAAAATGCTACGTCCTAAGATGTACTTGAAAGAACAATCTTTAAAACACCATAAAGAGACAGTACATACCAATAGAATAACAACTTGTAATCTTCTTGTTCCCGCCCCCCCACCCTCGTTGCCACTCTTGCGGACATCATGCTGCTGGTGGTGCATCATTTCCACCAAAAGCCCAGTTGATGGGCATATAAAAATTGCAGCCTTGTAATGTGAACACCCTGCTGTGAGAAAGCAAAGATTTACTACACTTTGGAAATAAAGTGCTACGTTCTAAGATGTACTTGAAAGAACAATCTTTAAAACACCATAAAGAGACAGTACATACCAATAGAATAACAACTTGTCATCTTCTTGTTCCCGCCCCCCCACCCTCGTTGCCACTCTTGCGGACATGATGCTGCTGGTGGTGCATCATTTCCACCAAAAGCCCAGTTGATGGGCATATAAAAATTGCAGCCTTGTAATGTGAACACCCTGCTGTGAGAAAGCAAAGATTTAATACTCTTTGGAAATAAAATGCTACGTTCTAAGATGTACTTGAAAGTACAAACTTTAAAAAACCATAAAGAGACAGTACATACCAATAGAATAACAACTTGTCATCTTCTTGTTCCCGCCACCCCCCCCCCTCCTCGTTGCCACTCTTGCGGACATCATGCTGCTGGTGGTTGCGTCATTTCCACCAAAAGCCCAGTTGATGGGCATATAAAAATTGCAGCCTTTTAATGTGAACACCCTGCTGTGAGAAAGCAAAGATTTATTACTCTTTGGAAATAAAAACCTACTTTCTAAAATGTACTTGAAAGAACAATCATTAAAACACCATAAAAGACAGTACATACCAATAGAATAACAACTTGTCATCTTGTTGTTCCCGCCACCCCCCCCCCCCCCCCCTCGTTACAACTCTTGCGGACATCATGCTGCTGGTGGTGCGTCATTTCCACCAAAAGCCCAGTTGATGGGCATATAAAAATTGCAGCCTTTTAATGTGAACACCCTGCTGTGAGAAAGCAAAAATTTACTACACTTTGGAAATAAAATGCTACGTTCTAAGATGTACTTGAAAGAACAATCTTTAAAACACCATAAAGAGACAGTACATACCAATAGAATAACAACTTGTCATCTTCTTGTCCCCCCCCCCCCCCACCCCCCACCCGCCCTCGTAACCTCTCTTGCGGACATCATGCTGCTGGTGGTGCGTCATTTCCACCAAAAGCACAGTTGATGGGCATATAAAAATTGCAGCCTTTTAATGTGAACACCCTGCTGTGAGAAAGCAAAAATTTACTACACTTTGGAAATAAAATGCTACGTTCTAAGATGTACTTGAAAGAACAATCTTTAAAACACCATAAAGAGACAGTACATACCAATAGAATAACAACTTGTCATCTTCTTGTTCCCGACCCCAGCCCCCCCCCCTCCTCGTTGCCACTCTTGCGGACATCATGCTGCTGGTGGTGCATCATTTCCACCAAAAGCCCAGTTGATGGGCATATAAAAATTGCAGCCTTGTAATGTGAACACCCTGCTGTGACAAAGCAAAGATTTACTACACCTTGGAAATAAAATGCTACATTCTAAGATGTACTTGAAAGAACAAATTTTAAAACACCATAAAGAGACAGTACATACCAATAGAATAACAACTTGTCATCTTCTTGTTCCCGCCACCACCCCCCCCCTCGTTACCACTCTTGCGGACATCATGCTGCTGGTGGTGCGTCATTTCCACCAAAAGCCCAGTTGATGGGAATATAAAAATTGCAGCCTTGAAATGTGAACACCCTGCTGTGAGAAAGCTAAGATTTACTACACTTTGGAAATAAAATCCTACGTTCTAAGATGTACTTGAAAGAACAATGTTTAAAACACCATAAAGACACAGTACATACCAATAGAATAACAAATTGTCATCTTCTTGTCCCCCCCCCCCCACCCCCCGCCCTCGTTACCACTCTTGCGGACATCATGCTGCTGGTGGTGCGTCATTTCCACCAAAAGCCCAGTTGATGGGCATATAAAAATTGCAGCCTTGTAATGTGAACACCCTGCTGTGAGAAAGCAAAAATTTACTACACGTTGGAAATAAAATGCTACGTTCTAAGATGTACTTGAAAGTACAATCTTTAAAACACCATAAAGAGACAGTACATACCAATAGAATAACAACTTGTCATCTTCTTGTTCCCGACCCCAGCCCCCCGCCTCGTTCCCACTCTTGCGGACATCATACTGCTGCTGGTGCGTCATTTCCACCAAAAGCCGAGTTGATGGGCATATAAAAATTGCAGCCTTGTAATAAGAACACCCTGCTGTGAGAAAGCAAAGATTTAATACTCTTTGGAAATAAAATGCTACGTTCTAAGATGTACTTGAAAGTACAATCTTTAAAACACCATAAAGAGACAGTACATACCAATAGAATAACAACTTGTCATCATCTTGTTCCCGCCACCCCCCCTCCCCTCCTCGTTGCCACTCTTGCGGACATCATGCTGCTGGTGGTGCGTCATTTCCACCAAAAGCCGAGTTGATGGGCATATATAAATTGCAGCCTTGTAATGTGAACACCCTGCTGTGAGAAAGCAAAGATTTACTACACTTTGGAAATAAAATGCTACGTTCTAAGATGTACTTGAAAGAACAATCTTTAATACACCATAAAGAGACAGTACATACCAATAGAATAACAACTTGTCATCTTCTTATTCCCGACCCCCCACCCTCGTTGCCACTCTTGCGGACATCATGCTGCTGGTGGTGCATCATTTCCACCAAAAGCCCAGTTGATGGGCATATAAAAATTGCAGCCTTGTAATGTGAACACCCTGCTGTGAGAAAGCAAAGATTTAATACTCTTTGGAAATAAAATGCTACGTTCTAAGATGTACTTGAAAGTACAAACTTTAAAAAACCATAAAGAGACAGTACATACCAATAGAATAACAACTTGTCATCTTCTTGTTCCCGCCACCCCCCCCCCCCCCCCACGTTGCCACTCTTGCGGACATCATGCTGCTGGTGGTTGCGTCATTTCCACCAAAAGCCCAGTTGATGGGCATATAAAAATTGCAGCCTTGTAATGTGAACACCCTGCTGTGAGAAAGCAAAGATTTACTACACGTTGGAAATAAAATGCTACGTTCTAAGATGTACTTGAAAGTACAATCTTTAAAACACCATAAAGAGACAGTACATACCAATAGAATAACAACTTGTCATCATCTTGTTCCCGACCCCAGCCCCCCCCCCCTCGTTCCACTCTTGCGTACATCATGCTGCTGGTGGTGCGTCATTTCCTCCAAAAGCCGAGTAGATGGGCATATAAAAATTGCAGCCTTTTAATGTGAACACCCTGCTGTGAGAAAGCACAGATTTACTACACTTTGGAAATAAAATGCTACGTTCTAAGATGTACTTGAAAGAACAATCTTTAAAACACCATAAAGAGCCAGTACATACCAATAGAATAACAACTTGTCATCTTCTTGTTCCCGCCACCCCCCCCCCCCCCCTCCTCGTTACCACTCTTGCGGGCATCATGCTGCTGGTGGTGCGTCATTTCCACCAAAAGCCCAGTTGATGGGCATATAAAAATTGCAGCCTTGTAATGTGAACACCCTGCTGTGAGAAAGCAAAGATTTACTACACTTTGGAAATAAAATGCTACGTTCTAAGATGTACTTGAAAGAACAATCTTTAAAACAAAATAAAGAGACAGTACATACCAATAGAATAACAACTTGTCATCTTCTTGATCCCGACCCCAGCCCCCCCCCTCGTTGCCACTCTTGCGGACATCATGCTGCTGGTGGTGCGTCATTTCCACCAAAAGCCCAGTTGATGGGCATATAAAAATTGCAGCCTTGTAATGTGAACACCCTGCTGTGAGAAAGCAAAGATTTAATACTCTTTGGAAATAAAATGCTACGTTCTAAGATGTTCTTGAAAGTACAATCTTTAAAACACCATAAAGAGACAGTACATACCAATAGAATAACAACTTGTCATCTTCTTGTTCCCGCCACCCCCCCCCCCCCTCCTCGTTGCCACTCTTGCGGACATCATGCTGCTGTTGGTGCGTCATTTCCACCAAAAGCCCAGTTGATGGGCATATAAAAATTGCAGCCTTGTAATGTGAACACCCTGCTGTGTGAAAGCAAAGATTTACTACACTTTGGAAATAAAATGCTACGTTCTAAGATGTACTTGAAAGAACAATCTTTAAAACACCATAAAGAGACAGTACATACCAATAGAATAACAACGTGTCATCTTCTTGTTCCCGACCCCAGCCCCCCACCTCGTTGCCACTCTTGCGGACATCATGCTGCTGGTGGTGCGTCATTTCCACCAAAAGCCCAGTTGATGGGCATATAAAAATTGCAGCCTTGTAATGTGAACACCCTGCTGTGTGAAAGCAAAGATTTACTACACTTTGGAAATAAAATGCTACGTTCTAAGATGTACTTGAAAGAACAATCTTTAAAACACCATAAAGAGACAGTACATACCAATAGAATAACAACGTGTCATCTTCTTGTTCCCGACCCCAGCCCCCCACCTCGTTGCCACTCTTGCGGACATCATGCTGCTGCTGGTGCGTCATTTCCACCAAAAACCGAGTTGATGGGCATATAAAAATTGCAGCCTTGTAATGTGAACACCCTGCTGTGAGAAAGCAAAGATTTAATACTCTTTGGAAATAAAATGCTACGTTCTAAGATGTACTTGAAAGTACAATCTTTAAAACACCATAAAGAGACAGTACATACCAATAGAATAACAACTTGTCATCTTCTTGTTCCCGCCACCCCCCCCCCCCCCCCTCCTCCTCGTTGCCATTCTTGCGGACATCATGCTGCTGGTGGTGCGTCATTTCCACCAAAAGCCCAGTTGATGGGCATATAAAAATTGCAGCCTTGTAATGTGAACACCCTGCTGTGAGAAAGCAAAGATTTACCACACTTTGGAAGTAAAATGCTACGTTCTAAGATGTACTTGAAAGTACAATCTTTAAAACACCATAAAGAGACAGTACATACCAATAGAATAACAACTTGTCATCTTCTTGTTCCCGCCACCCCCCCTCCCCTCCTCGTTGCCACTGTTGCGGACATCATGCTGCTGGTGGTGCGTCATTTCCACCAAAAGCCGAGTTGATGGGCATATATAAATTGCAGCCTTGTAATGTGAACACCCTGCTGTGAGAAAGCAAAGATTTACTACACTTTGGAAATAAAATGCTACGTTCTAAGATGTACTTGAAAGAACAATCTTTAAAACACCATAGAGAGACAGTACATACCAATAGAATAACAACTTGTCATCTTCTTGTTCCCGACCCCAGCCCCCCCCTCGTTGCCACTCTTGCGGACATCACGCTGCTGCTGGTGCGTCATTTCCACCAAAAGCCGAGTTGATGGGCATATAAAAATTGCAGCCTTGTAATAAGAACACCCTGCTGTGAGAAAGCAACTATTTAATACTCTTTGGAAATAAAATGCTACGTTCTAAGATGTACTTGAAAGTACAATCTTTAAAACACCATAAAGAGACAGTACATACCAATAGAATAACAACTTGTCATCTTCTTGTTCCCGCCACCCCCCCCCTCCTCGTTGCCACTCTTGCGGACATCATGCTGCTGGTGGTGCGTCATTTCCACCAAAAGCCCAGTTGATGGGCATATAAAAATTGCAGCCTTGTAATGTGAACACCCTGCTGTGAGAAAGCAAAAATTTACTACACTTTGGAAATAAAATGCTACGTTCTAAGATGTACTTGAAAGTACAATCTTTAAAACACCATAAAGAGACAGTACATACCAATAGAATAACAACTTGTCATCTTCTTGTTCCCCCCCCCCCCCCCCCCCCCCCCCCCCCACCACGTTTCCGCTCTTGCGGACATCATGCTGCTGGTGGTACGTCATTTCCACCAAAAGCCCAGTTGATGGGCATATAAAAATTGCAGCCTTGTAATGTGAACACCCTGCTGTGAGAATGCAAAGATTTAATACTCTTTGGAAATAAAATGCTACGTTCTAAGATGTACTTGAAAGTACAAACTTTAAAAAACCATAAAGAGACAGTACATACCAATAGAATAACATTTTGTCATCTTCTTGTTCCCGCCATCCCCCCCCCCCCCCCTCCTCGTTGCCACTCTTGCGGACATCATGCTGCTGGTGGTGCATCATTTCCACCAAAAGCCCAGTTGATGGGCATATAAAAATTGCAGCCTTGTAATGTGAACACCCTGCTGTGAGAAAGCAAAGATTTACTACACTTTGGAAATAAAGTGCTACGTTCTAAGATGTACTTGAAAGAACAATCTTTAAAACACCATAAAGAGACAGTACATACCAATAGAATAACAACTTGTCATCTTCTTGTTCCCGCCCCCCCACCCTCGTTGCCACTCTTGCGGACATGATGCTGCTGGTGGTGCATCATTTCCACCAAAAGCCCAGTTGATGGGCATATAAAAATTGCAGCCTTGTAATGTGAACACCCTGCTGTGAGAAAGCAAAGATTTAATACTCTTTGGAAATAAAATGCTACGTTCTAAGATGTACTTGAAAGTACAAACTTTAAAAAACCATAAAGAGACAGTACATACCAATAGAATAACAACTTGTCATCTTCTTGTTCCCGCCACCCCCCCCCCCCCCTCCTCGTTGCCACTCTTGCGGACATCATGCTGCTGGTGGTTGCGTCATTTCCACCAAAAGCCCAGTTGATGGGCATATAAAAATTGCAGCCTTTTAATGTGAACACCCTGCTGTGAGAAAGCAAAGATTTATTACTCTTTGGAAATAAAAACCTACTTTCTAAAATGTACTTGAAAGAACAATCATTAAAACACCATAAAAGACAGTACATACCAATAGAATAACAACTTGTCATCTTGTTGTTCCCGCCACCCCCCCCCCCCCCCTCGTTACAACTCTTGCGGACATCATGCTGCTGGTGGTGCGTCATTTCCACCAAAAGCCCAGTTGATGGGCATATAAAAATTGCAGCCTTGCAATGTGAACACCCTGGTGTGAGAAAGCAAAGATTTACTACAATTTGGAAATAAAATGCTACGTTCTAAGATGTACTTGAAAGTACAATCTTTAAAACACCATAAAGACACAGTACATACCAATAGAATAACAACTTGTCATCTTCTTGTCCCCCCCCCCCCCCCCCACCCGCCCTCGTAACCTCTCTTGCGGACATCATGCTGCTGGTGGTGCGTCATTTCCACCAAAAGCCCAGTTGATGGGCATATAAAAATTGCAGCCTTTTAATGTGAACACCCTGCTGTGAGAAAGCAAAAATTTACTACACTTTGGAAATAACATGCTACGTTCTAAGATGTACTTGAAAGAACAATCTTTAAAACACCATAAAGAGACAGTACATACCAATAGAATAACAACTTGTCATCTTCTTGTTCCCGACCCCAGCCCCCCCCCCTCCTCGTTGCCACTCTTGCGGACATCATGCTGCTGGTGGTGCATCATTTCCACCAAAAGCCCAGTTGATGGGCATATAAAAATTGCAGCCTTGTAATGTGAACACCCTGCTGTGACAAAGCAAAGATTTACTACACCTTGGAAATAAAATGCTACATTCTAAGATGTACTTGAAAGAACAAATTTTAAAACACCATAAAGAGACAGTACATACCAATAGAATAACAACTTGTCATCTTCTTGTTCCCGCCACCACCCCCCCCCTCGTTACCACTCTTGCGGACATCATGCTGCTGGTGGTGCGTCATTTCCACCAAAAGCCCAGTTGATGGGAATATAAAAATTGCAGCCTTGAAATGTGAACACCCTGCTGTGAGAAAGCTAAGATTTACTACACTTTGGAAATAAAATCCTACGTTCTAAGATGTACTTGAAAGAACAATGTTTAAAACACCATAAAGACACAGTACATACCAATAGAATAACAAATTGTCATCTTCTTGTCCCCCCCCCCCCCCCCCACCCCCCGCCCTCGTTACCACTCTTGCGGACATCATGCTGCTGGTGGTGCGTCATTTCCACCAAAAGCCCAGTTGATGGGCATATAAAAATTGCAGCCTTGTAATGTGAACACCCTGCTGTGAGAAAGCAAAAATTTACTACACGTTGGAAATAAAATGCTACGTTCTAAGATGTACTTGAAAGTACAATCTTTAAAACACCATAAAGAGACAGTACATACCAATAGAATAACAACTTGTCATCTTCTTGTTCCCGACCCCAGCCCCCCGCCTCGTTCCCACTCTTGCGGACATCATACTGCTGCTGGTGCGTCATTTCCACCAAAAGCCGAGTTGATGGGCATATAAAAATTGCAGCCTTGTAATAAGAACACCCTGCTGTGAGAAAGCAAAGATTTAATACTCTTTGGAAATAAAATGCTACGTTCTAAGATGTACTTGAAAGTACAATCTTTAAAACACCATAAAGAGACAGTACATACCAATAGAATAACAACTTGTCATCATCTTGTTCCCGCCACCCCCCCTCCCCTCCTCGTTGCCACTCTTGCGGACATCATGCTGCTGGTGGTGCGTCATTTCCACCAAAAGCCGAGTTGATGGGCATATATAAATTGCAGCCTTGTAATGTGAACACCCTGCTGTGAGAAAGCAAAGATTTACTACACTTTGGAAATAAAATGCTACGTTCTAAGATGTACTTGAAAGAACAATCTTTAATACACCATAAAGAGACAGTACATACCAATAGAATAACAACTTGTCATCTTCTTATTCCCGACCCCCCACCCTCGTTGCCACTCTTGCGGACATCATGCTGCTGGTGGTGCATCATTTCCACCAAAAGCCCAGTTGATGGGCATATAAAAATTGCAGCCTTGTAATGTGAACACCCTGCTGTGAGAAAGCAAAGATTTAATACTCTTTGGAAATATAATGCTACGTTCTAAGATGTACTTGCAAGTACAAACTTTAAAAAACCATAAAGAGACAGTACATACCAATAGAATAACAACTTGTCATCTTCTTGTTCCCGCCACCCCCCCCCCCCCCCTCCACGTTGCCACTCTTGCGGACATCATGCTGCTGCTGGTTGTGTCATTTCCACCAAAAGCCCAGTTGATGGGCATATAAAAATTGCAGCCTTGTAATGTGAACACCCTGCTGTGAGAAAGCAAAGATTTACTACACGTTGGAAATAAAATGCTACGTTCTAAGATGTACTTGAAAGTACAATCTTTAAAACACCATAAAGAGACAGTACATACCAGTAGAATAACAACTTGTCATCATCTTGTTCCCGACCCCAGCCCCCCCCCCCCTCGTTCCACTCTTGCGTACATCATGCTGCTGGTGGTGCGTCATTTCCTCCAAAAGCCGAGTAGATGGGCATATAAAAATTGCAGCCTTTTAATGTGAACACCCTGCTGTGAGAAAGCAAAGATTTACTACACTTTGGAAATAAAATGCTACGTTCTAAGATGTACTTGAAAGAACAATCTTTAAAACACCATAAAGAGACAGTACATACCAATAGAATAACAAATTGTCATCTTCTTGTTCCCGCCACCCCCCCCCCCCTCCTCGTTACCACTCTTGCGGGCATCATGCTGCTGGTGGTGCGTCATTTCCACCAAAAGCCCAGTTGATGGGCATATAAAAATTGCAGCCTTGTAATGTGAACACCCTGCTGTGAGAAAGCAAAGATTTACTACACTTTGGAAATAAAATGCTACGTTCTAAGATGTACTTGAAAGTACAATCTTTAAAACACCATAAAGAGCCAGTACATACCAATAGAATAACAACTTGTCATCTTCTTGTTCCCGCCACCCCCCCCCCCCCCCCCTCCTCGTTACCACTCTTGCGGGCATCATGCTGCTGGTGGTGCGTCATTTCCACCAAAAGCCCAGTTGATGGGCATATAAAAATTGCAGCCTTGTAATGTGAACACCCTGCTGTGAGAAAGCAAAGATTTACTACACTTTGGAAATAAAATGCTACGTTCTAAGATGTACTTGAAAGAACAATCTTTAAAACAAAATAAAGAGACAGTACATACCAATAGAATAACAACTTGTCATCTTCTTGATCCCGACCCCAGCCCCCCCCCTCGTTGCCACTCTTGCGGACATCATGCTGCTGGTGGTGCGTCATTTCCACCAAAAGCCCAGTTGATGGGCATATAAAAATTGCAGCCTTGTAATGTGAACACCCTGCTGTGAGAAAGCAAAGATTTAATACTCTTTGGAAATAAAATGCTACGTTCTAAGATGTTCTTGAAAGTACAATCTTTAAAACACCATAAAGAGACAGTACATACCAATAGAATAACAACTTGTCATCTTCTTGTTCCCGCCACCCCCCCCCCCCTCCTCGTTGCCACTCTTGCGGACATCATGCTGCTGGTGGTGCGTCATTTCCACCAAAAGCCCAGTTGATGGGCATATAAAAATTGCAGCCTTGTAATGTGAACACCCTGCTGTGTGAAAGCAAAGATTTACTACACTTTGGAAATAAAATGCTACGTTCTAAGATGTACTTGAAAGAACAATCTTTAAAACACCATAAAGAGACAGTACATACCAATAGAATAACAACGTGTCATCTTCTTGTTCCCGACCCCAGCCCCCCACCTCGTTGCCACTCTTGCGGACACCATGCTGCTGCTGGTGCGTCATTTCCACCAAAAACCGAGTTGATGGGCATATAAAAATTGCAGCCTTGTAATGTGAACACCCTGCTGTGAGAAAGCAAAGATTTAATACTCTTTGGAAATAAAATGCTACGTTCTAAGATGTACTTGAAAGTACAATCTTTAAAACACCATAAAGAGACAGTACATACCAATAGAATAACAACTTGTCATCTTCTCGTTCCCGCCACCCCCCCCCCCCCCCTCCTCCTCGTTGCCATTCTTGCGGACATCATGCTGCTGGTGGTGCGTCATTTCCACCAAAAGCCCAGTTGATGGGCATATAAAAATTGCAGCCTTGTAATGTGAACACCCTGCTGTGAGAAAGCAAAGATTTACCACACTTTGGAAGTAAAATGCTACGTTCTAAGATGTACTTGAAAGTACAATCTTTAAAACACCATAAAGAGACAGTACATACCAATAGAATAACAACTTGTCATCTTCTTGTTCCCGCCACCCCCCCTCCCCTCCTCGTTGCCACTGTTGCGGACATCATGCTGCTGGTGGTGCGTCATTTCCACCAAAAGCCGAGTTGATGGGCATATATAAATTGCAGCCTTGTAATGTGAACACCCTGCTGTGAGAAAGCAAAGATTTACTACACTTTGGAAATAAAATGCTACGTTCTAAGATGTACTTGAAAGAACAATCTTTAAAACACCATAGAGAGACCGTACATACCAATAGAATAACAACTTGTCATCTTCTTGTTCCCGACCCCAGCCCCCCCCTCGTTGCCACTCTTGCGGACATCACGCTGCTGCTGGTGCGTCATTTCCACCAAAAGCCGAGTTGATGGGCATATAAAAATTGCAGCCTTGTAATAAGAACACCCTGCTGTGAGAAAGCAACTATTTAATACTCATTGGAAATAAAATGCTACGTTCTAAGATGTACTTGAAAGTACAATCTTTAAAACACCATAAAGAGACAGTACATACCAATAGAATAACAACTTGTCATCTTCTTGTTCCCGCCACCCCCCCCCTCCTCGTTGCCACTCTTGCGGACATCATGCTGCTGGTGGTACGTCATTTCCACCAAAAGCCCAGTTGATGGGCATATAAAAATTGCAGCCTTGTAATGTGAACACCCTGCTGTGAGAATGCAAAGATTTAATACTCTTTGGAAATAAAATGCTACGTTCTAAGATGTACTTGAAAGTACAAACTTTAAAAAACCATAAAGAGACAGTACATACCAATAGAATAACATTTTGTCATCTTCTTGTTCCCGCCATCCCCCCCCCCCCCCCCTCCTCGTTGCCACTCTTGCGGACATCATGCTGCTGGTGGTTGCGTCATTTCCACCAAAAGCCCAGTTGATGGGCATATAAAAATTGCAGCCTTGTAATGTGAACACC
The DNA here is from genome assembly GCF_023864275.1 of Schistocerca cancellata. Classification (NCBI taxonomy): domain Eukaryota; kingdom Metazoa; phylum Arthropoda; class Insecta; order Orthoptera; family Acrididae; genus Schistocerca; species Schistocerca cancellata. The sequence goes on from NW_026047138.1 coordinate 366,090, forward strand.
CTGCTGTGAGAAAGCAAAGATTTACTACACTTTGGAAATAAAATGCTACGTTCTAAGATGAACTTGAAAGAACAATCTTTAAAACACCATAAAGAGACAGTACATACCAATAGAATAACAACTTGTCATCTTCTTGTTCCCGCCCCCCCCGCCCTCGTTGCCACTCTTGCGGACATCATGCTGCTGGTGGTGCATCATTTCCACCAAAAGCCCAGTTGATGGGCATATAAAAATTGCAGCCTTGTAATGTGAAACCCTGCTGTGAGAAAGCAAAGATTTACTACGCTTTGGAAATAAAATGCTACGTTCTAAGATGTACTTGAAAGAACAATCTTTAAAACACCATAAAGAGACAGTACATACCAATAGAATAACAACTTGCCATCTTCTTGTTCCCCCGCCCCCCCCCCTCGTTTCCACTCTTGCGGACATCATGCTGCTGGTGTTACGTCATTTCCACCAAAAGCCCAGTTGATGGGCATATAAAAATTGCAGCCTTGTAATGTGAACACCCTGCTGTGAGAAAGCAAAGATTTACTACACTTTGGAAATAAAATGCTACGTTCTAAGATGAACTTGAAAGAACAATCTTTAAAACACCATAAAGAGACAGTACATACCAATAGAATAACAACTTGTCATCTTCTTGTTCCCGCCACCCCCCCCCCTCCTCGTTGCCACTCTTGCGGACATCATGCTGCTGGTGGTTGCGTCATTTCCACCAAAAGCCCAGTTGATGGGCATATAAAAATTGCAGCCTTGTAATGTGAACACCCTGCTGTGAGAAAGCAAAGATTTACTACACTTTGGAAATAAAATGCTACGTTCTAAGATGAACATGAAAGAACAATCTTTAAAACACCATAAAGAGACAGTACATACCAATAGAATAACAACTTGTCATCTTCTTGTTCCCGCCCCCCCCACCCTCGTTGCCACTCTTGCGGACATCATGCTGCTGGTGGAGAATCATTTCCACCAAAAGCCCAGTTGATGGGCATATAAAAATTGCAGCCTTGTAATGTGAACACCCTGCTGTGAGAAAGCAAAGATTTACTACGCTTTGGAAATAAAATGCTACGTTCTAAGATGTACTTGAAAGAACAATCTTTAAAACACCATAAAGAGACAGTACATACCAATAGAATAACAACTTGTCATCTTCTTGTGCCCCCCCCCCCCCCCCCACCTCGTTTCCACTCTTGCGGACATCATGCTGCTGGTGTTACGTCATTTCCACCAAAAGCCCAGTTGATGGGCATAAAAAAATTGCAGCTTTGTAATGTGAACACCCTGCTGTGAGAAAGCAAAGTTTTACTACACTTTGGAAATAAAATGCTACGTTCTAAGATGAACTTGAAAGAACAATCTTTAAAACACCATAAAGAGACAGTACATACCAATAGAATAACAACTTGTCATCTTCTTGTTCCCGCCACCCCCCCCCCCCCCTCCTCGTTGCCACTCTTGCGGACATCATGCTGTTGGTGGTTGCGTCATTTCCACCAAAAGCCCAGTTGATGGGCATATAAAAATTGCAGCCTTGTAATGTGAACACCCTGCTGTGAGAAAGCAAAGATTTACTACACTTTGGAAATAAAATGCTACGTTCTAAGATGTACTTGAAAGTACTATCTTTAAAACACCATAAAGAGACAGTACATACCAATAGAATAACAACTTGTCATCTTATGGTTCCCGCCACCCCCCCCCCCCCCTCCTCGTTGCCACTCTTGCGGACATCATGCTGCTGGTGGTGCGTCATTTCCACCAAAAGCCCAGTTGATGGGCATACAAAAATTGCAGCCTTGTAATGTGAACACCCTGCTGTGAGAAAGCAAAGATTTAATACTCTTTGGAAAAAAAAGCTACGTTCTAAGATGTACTTGAAAGATCAATCTTTAAAACACCATAAAGAGACAGTACATACCAATAGAATAACAACTTGTCATCTTGTTGTTCCCGCCACCCCCCCCCACCTCGTTTCCACTCTTGCGGACATCATGCTGCTGGTGGTGCGTCATTTCCACCAAAAGCCCAGTTGATGGGCATATAAAAATTGCAGCCTTGTAATGTGAACACCCTGGTGTGAGAAAGCAAAGATTTACTACACTTTGGAAATAAAATGCTACGTTCTAAGATGTACTTGAAAGTACAATCTTTAAAACACCATAAAGAGACAGTACATACCAATAGAATAACAACTTGTCATCTTCTTGTTCCCGACCCCAGCCCCCCCCTCCTCGATGCCACTCTTGCGGACATCATGCGGCTGGTGGTGCATCATTTCCACCAGAAGCCCAGTTGATGGGCATATAAAAATTGCAGCCTTGTAATGTGAACACCCTGCTGTGAGAAAGCAAAGATTTACTACACTTTGGAAATAAAATGCTACGTTCTAAGATGTACTTGAAAGAACAATGTTTAAAACACCATAAAGACACAGTACATACCAATAGAATAAAAAATTGTCATCTTCTTGTCCCCCCCCCCCCCCCCCCCCCCGCCCTCGTTACCTCTCTTGCGGACATCATGCTGCTGGTGGTGCGTCATTTCCACCAAAAGCCCAGTTGATGGACATATAAAAATTGCAGCCTTGTAATGTGAACACCCTGCTGTGAGAAAGCAAAGATTTACTACACTTTGGAAATAAAATGCTACGTTCTAAGATGTACTTGAATGTACTATCTTTAAAACACTATAAAGGGACAGTACATACCAATAGAATAACAACTTGTCATCTTCTTGTTCCCCCCCCCCCCCCCCCCCACCACGTTTCCACTCTTGCGGACATCATGCTGCTGGTGGTACGTCATTTCCACCAAAAGCCCAGTTGATGGGCATAAAAAAATTGCAGCCTCGTAATGTGAACACCCTGCTGTGAGAAAGCAAAGATTTACTACACTTTGGAAATAAAATGCTACGTTCTAAGATGTACTTGAAAGAACAATCTTTAAAACACCATAAAGAGACATTACATACCAATAGAATAACAACTTGTCATCTTCTTGTTCCCGCCCCCCCACCCTCGTTGCCACTCTTGCGGACATCATGCTGCTGGTGGTGCATCATTTCCACCAAAAGCCCAGTTGATGGGCATATAAAAATTGCAGCCTTGTAATGTGAACACCCTGCTGTGAGAAAGCAAAGATTTACTACACTTTGGAAATAAAATGCTACGTTCTAAGATATACTTGAAAGAACAAATTTTAAAACACCATAAAGAGACAGTACATACCAATAGAATAACAACTTGTCATCTTCTTGTTCCCGACCCCAGCCCCCCCCCTCCTCGTTGCCAGTCTTGCGGACATCATGCTGCTGGTGGTGCATCATTTCCACCAAAAGCCCAGTTGATGGGCATATAAAAATTGCAGCCTTGTAATGTGAACACCCTGCTGTGAGAAAGCATAGATTTACTACACTTTGGAAATAAAATGCTACGTTCCAAGATGTACTTGAAAGAACAATCTTTAAAACACCATAAGGAGACAGTACATACCAATAGAATAACAACTTGTCATCTTCTTGTTCCCGACCCCAGCCCCCCCCCTCGTTCCACTCTTGCGGACATCATGCTGCTGGTGGTGCGTCATTTCCACCAAAAGCCGAGTTGATGGGCATATAAAAATTTCAGCCTTGTAATGTGAACACCCTGCTGTGAGAAAGCAAAGATTTACTACACTTTGGAAATAAAATGCTACGTTCTAAGATGTACTTGAATGAACAATCTTTAAAACACCATAAAGAGACAGTACATACCAATAGAATAACAACTTGTCATCTTCTTGTTCCCGACCCCAGCCCCCCCCCCTCGTTGCCACTCTTGCGGACATCATGCTGCTGGTGGTGCGTCATTTCCACCAAAAGCCGAGTTGATAGGCATATAAAAATTGCAGCCTTGTAATGTGAACACCCTGCTGTGAGAAAGCAAAGATTTAATACTCTTTGGAAATAAAATGCTACGTTCTAAGATGTACTTGAAAGTACAATCTTTGAAACACCATAAAGAGACAGTACATACCAATAGAATAACAACTTGTCATCTTCTTGTTCCCGACCCCAGCCCCCCGCCTTGTTGCCACTCTTGCGGACATCATGCTGCTGCTGGTGCGTCATTTCCACCAAAAGCCGAGTTGATGGGCATATAAAAATTGCAGCTTTGTAATAGGAACACCCTGCTGTGAGAAAGCAAAGATTTAATACTCTTTGGAAATAAAATGCTATGTTCTAAGATGTACTTGAAAGTACAATCTTTAAAACACCATAAAGAGACAGTACAAACCAATAGAATAAACACTTGTCATCTTGTTGTTCCCACCACCACCCCCCCCTCCCTCGTTACCACTCTTGCAGACATCATGCTGCTGGTGGTGCGTCATTTCCACCAAAAAGCCCAGTTGATGGGCATATAAAAATTGCAGCCTTGTAATGTGAACACCCTGGTGTGAGAAAGCAAAGATTTACTACACTTTGGAAATAAAATGCTACGTTCTGAGATGTACTTGAAAGTAAAATCTTTAAAACACCATAAAGAGACAGTACATACCAATAGAATAACAACTTGTCATCTTCTTGTTCCCGACCCCAGCCCCCCCTCCTCGTTGCCACTCTTGCGGACATCATGCTGCTGGTGGTGCATCATTTCCACCAGAAGCCCAGTTGATGGGCATATAAAAATTGCAGCCTTGCAATGTGAACACCCTGCTGTGAGAAAGCAAAGATTTACTACACTTTGGAAGTAAAATGCTACGTTCTAAGATGTACTTGAAAGAACAATGTTTAAAACACCATAAAGACACAGTACATACCAATAGAATAACAAATTGTCATCTTCTTGTCCCCCCCCCCCCCCGCCCTCGTTACCTCTCTTGCGGACATCATGCTGCTGGTGGTGCGTCATTTCCGCCAAAAGCCCAGTTGATGGGCATATAAAAATTGCAGCCTTGTAATGTGAACACCCTGCTGTGAGAAAGCAAAGATTTACTACACTTTGGAAATAAAATGCTACGTTCTAAGATATACTTGAAAGAACAAATTTTAAAACACCATAAAGAGACAGTACATACCAATAGAATAACAACTTGTCATCTTCTTGTTCCCGACCCCAGCCCCCCCCCTCCTCGTTGCCAGTCTTGCGGACATCATGCTGCTGGTGGTGCATCATTTCCACCAAAAGCCCAGTTGATGGGCATATAAAAATTGCAGCCTTGTAATGTGAACACCCTGCTGTGAGAAAGCATAGATTTACTACACTTTGGAAATAAAATGCTACGTTCCAAGATGTACTTGAAAGAACAATCTTTAAAACACCATAAAGAGACAGTACATACCAATAGAATAACAACTTGTCATCTTCTTGTTCCCGACCCCAGCCCCCCCCCCCTCGTTCCACTTTTGCGGACATCATGCTGCTGGTGGTGCGTCATTTCCACGAAAAGCCGAGTTGATGGGCATATAAAAATTTCAGCCTTGTAATGTGAACACCCTGCTGTGAGAAAGCAAAGATTTACTACACTTTGGAAATAAAATGCTACGTTCTAAGATGTACTTGAATGAACAATCTTTAAAACACCATAAAGAGACAGTACATACCAATAGAATAACAACTTGTCATCTTCTTGTTCCCGACCCCAGCCCCCCCCCCTCGTTGCCACTCTTGCGGACATCATGCTGCTGGTGGTGCGTCATTTCCACCAAAAGCCGAGTTGATAGGCATATAAAAATTGCAGCCTTGTAATGTGAACACCCTGCTGTGAGAAAGCAAAGATTTAATACTCTTTGGAAATAAAATGCTACGTTCTAAGATGTACTTGAAAGTACAATCTTTAAAACACCATAAAGAGACACTACATACCAATAGAATAACAACTTGTCATCTTCTTGTTCCCGACCCCAGCCCCCTGCCTTGTTGCCACTCTTGCGGACATCATGCTGCTGCTGGTGCGTCATTTCCACCAAAAGCCGAGTTGATGGGCATATAAAAATTGCAGCTTTGTAATAGGAACACCCTGCTGTGAGAAAGCAAAGATTTAATACTCTTTGGAAATAAAATGCTATGTTCTAAGATGTACTTGAAAGTACAATCTTTAAAACACCATAAAGAGACAGTACATACCAATAGAATAACAACTTGTCATCTTCTTGTTCCCGCCACCCCCCCCCCCCCCCCTCCACGTTGCCACTCTTGCGGACATCATGCTGCTGGTGGTGCGTCATTTCCACCAAAAGCCCAGTTGATGGGCATATAAAAATTGCAGCCTTGTAATATGAACACCCTGCTGTGACAAAGCAAAGATTTACTACACTTTGGAAATAAAATGCTACGTTCTAAGATGTACTTGAAAGAACATTCTTTAAAACACCAAAAAGAGACAGTACATACCAATAGAATAACAACTTGTCATCTTCTTGTTCCCGACCCCAGCCCCCCCCCCTCATTGCCAAGCTTGCGGACATCATGCTGCTGGTGGTGCGTCATTTCCACCAAAAGCCCAGTTGATGGGCATATAAAAATTGCAGCTTTGTAATGTGAACACCCCGCTGTGAGAAAGCAAAGATTTACTACACTTTGGAAATAAAATGCTACGTTCTAAGATGTACTTGAAAGTACAATCTTTAAAACACCATAAAGAGACAGTACATACCAATAGTTTAACAACTTGTCATCTTCTTGTTCCCGCCACCCCCCCCCCCCCCCCTCCTCGTTGCCACACTTGCGGACATCATGCTGATGGTGGTGCGTCATTTCCACCAAAAGCCCAGTTGATGGGCATATAAAAATTGCAGCCTTGTAATGTGAACACCCTGCTGTGAGAAAGCAAAGATTTAATACTCTTTGGAAATAAAATGCTACGTTCTAAGATGTACTTGAAAGAACATTCTTTAAAACACCAAAAAGAGACAGTACATACCAATAGAATAACAACTTGTCATCTTCTTGTTCCCGACCCGAGCCCCCCTACTCGTTGCCACTCTTGTGGACATCATACTGCTGGTGGTGCGTCATTTCCACCAAAAGCCCAGTTGATGGGCATATAAAAATTGCAGCCTTGTAATGTGAACACCCTGCTGTGAGAAAGCAAAGATTTAATACTCTTTGGAAATAAAATGCTACGTTCTAAGATGTACTTGTAAGTACAATCTTTAAAACACCATAAAGAGACAGTACATACCAATAGAATAACAACTTGTCATTTTCTTGTTCCCGCCACCCCCCCCCCCCTCCTCGTTGCCACTCTTGCGGACATCATGCTGCTGGTGGTGCGTCATTTCCACCAAAAGCCCAGTTGATGGGCATATAAAAATTGCAGCCTTGTAATATGAACACCCTGCTGTGACAAAGCAAAGATTTACTACACTTTGGAAATAAAATGCTACGTTCTAAGATGTACTTGAAAGAACATTCTTTAAAACACCAAAAAGAGACAGTACATACCAATAGAATAACAACTTGTCATCTTCTTGTTCCCGACCCCAGCCCCCCCCCTCATTGCCAATCTTGCGGACATCATGCTGCTAGTGGTGCGTCATTTCCACCAAAAGCCCAGTTGATGGGCATATAAAAATTGCAGCTTTGTAATGTGAACACCCCGCTGTGAGAAAGCAAAGATTTACTACACTTTGGAAATAAAATGCTACGTTCTAAGATGTACTTGAAAGTACAATCTTTAAAACACCATAAAGAGACAGTACATACCAATAGTTTAACAACTTGTCATCTTCTTGTTCCCGCCACCCCCCCCCCCCTCCTCGTTGCCACTCTTGCGGACATCATGCTGCTGGTGGTGCGTCATTTCCACCAAAAGCCCAGTTGATGGGCATATAAAAATTGCAGCCTTGTAATGTGAACACCCTGCTGTGAGAAAGCAAAGATTTAATACTCTTTGGAAATAAAATGCTACGTTCTAAGATGTACTTGAAAGAACATTCTTTAAAACACCAAAAAGAGACAGTACATACCAATAGAATAACAACTTGTCATCTTCTTGTTCCCGACCCGAGCCCCCCTACTCGTTGCCACTCTTGCGGACATCATACTGCTGGTGGTGCGTCATTTCCACCAAAAGCCCAGTTGATGGGCATATAAAAATTGCAGCCTTGTAATGTGAACACCCTGCTGTGAGAAAGCAAAGATTTAATACTCTTTGGAAATAAAATGCTACGTTCTAAGATGTACTTGTAAGTACAATCTTTAAAACACCATAAAGAGACAGTACATACCAATAGAATAACAACTTGTCATTTTCTTGTTCCCGCCACCCCCCCCCCTCCTCGTTGCCACTCTTGCGGACATCATGCTGCTGGTGGTGCGTCATTTCCACCAAAAGCCCAGTTGATGGGCATATAAAAATTGCAGCCTTGTAATGTGAACACCCTGCTGTGAGAAAGCAAAGATTTACTACACTTTGGAAATAAAATGCTACGTTCGAAGATGTACTTGAAAGAACAATCTTTAAAACAAAATAAAGAGACAGTACATACCAATAGAATAACAACTTGTCATCTTCTTGATCCTGACCCCAGCCCCCCCCCCCCACCCCCCTCGTTGCCACTCTTGCTTACATCATGCTGCTGGTGGTGCGTCATTTCCACCAAAAGCCGAGTTGATGGGCATATAAAAATTGCAGCCTTGTAATGTGAACACCCTGCTGTGAGAAAGCAAAGATTTACTACACTTTGGAAATAAAATGCTACGTTCTAAGATGTACTTGAAAGTACTATCTTCAAAACACCATAAAGAGACAGTACATACCAATAGAATAACAACTTGTCATCTTCTTGTTCCCGGCACCCCCCCCCCCTCCTCGTTGCCACTCTTGCGGACATCATGCTGCTGGTGGTGCGTCATTTCCACCAAAAGCCGAGTTGATGGGCATATAAAAATTGCAGCCTTGTAATGTGAACACCCTGCTGTGAGAAAGCAAAGATTTAATACTCTTTGGAAATAAAATGCTACGTTCTAAGATGTACTTGAAAGAACAATCTTTAAAACACCATAAAGAGACAGTACATACCAATAGAATAACAACTTGTCATCTTGTTGTTCCCGCCACCCCCCCCCCCCCCCCCCCCCCCCTCGTTACAACTCTTGCGGACATCATGCTGCTGGTGGTGCGTCATTTCCACCAAAAGCCCAGTTGATGGGCATATAAAAATTGCAGCCTTGTAATGTGAACACCCTGCTGTGAGAAAGCAAAGATTTACTACACTTTGGAAATAAAATGCTACGTTCTAAGATGTACTTGAAAGTACTATCTTTAAAACACCATAAAGAGACAGTACATACCAATAGAATAACAACTTGTCATCTTCTTGTTCCCGCCAGCCCCCCCCCCCTCCTTGTTGCCACTCTTGCGGACATCATGCTGCTGGTGGTGCGTCATTTCCACCAAAAGCCCAGTTGATGGGCATATAAAAATTGCAGCCTTGTAATGTGAACACCCTGCTGTGAGAAAGCAAAGATTTAAAACTCTTTGGAAATAAAATGCTACGTTCTAAGATGTACTTGAAAGAACAATCTTTAAAACACCATAAAGAGACAGTACAAACCAATAGAATAACAACTTGTCATCTTGTTTTTCCCACCCCCCCCCCCCCCCCCCCCTCGTTACCACTCTTGCGGACATCATGCTGCTGGTGGTGCGTCATTTCCACCAAAAAGCCCAGTTGATGGGCATATAAAAATTGCAGCCTTGTAATGTGAACACCCTGGTGTGAGAAAGCAAAGATTTACTACACTTTGGAAATAAAATGCTACGTTCTGAGATGTACTTGAAAGTAAAATCTTTAAAACACCATAAAGAGACAGTACATACCAATAGAATAACAACTTGTCATCTTCTTGTTCCCGACCCCAGCCCCCCCCTCCTCGTTGCCACTCTTGCGGACATCATGCTGCTGGTGGTGCATCATTTCCACCAGAAGCCCAGTTGATGGGCATATAAAAATTGCAGCCTTGCAATGTGAACACCCTGCTGTGAGAAAGCAAAGATTTACTACACTTTGGAAATAAAATGCTACGTTCTAAGATGTACTTGAAAGAACAATGTTTAAAACACCATAAAGACACAGTACATACCAATAGAATAACAAATTGTCATCTTCTTGTCCCCCCCCCCCCCTTCCCTCGTTACCTCTCTTGCGGACATCATGCTGCTGGTGGTGCGTCATTTCCACCAAAAGCCCAGTTGATGGGCATATAAAAATTGCAGCCTTGTAATGTGAACACCCTGCTGTGAGAAAGCAAAGATTTACTACACTTTGGAAATAAAATGCTACGTTCTAAGATATACTTGAAAGAACAAATTTTAAAACACCATAAAGAGACAGTACATACCAATAGAATAACAACTTGTCATCTTCTTGTTCCCGACCCCAGCCCCCCCCCTCCTCGTTGCCAGTCTTGCGGACATCATGCTGCTGGTGGTGCATCATTTCCACCAAAAGCCCAGTTGATGGGCATATAAAAATTGCAGCCTTGTAATGTGAACACCCTGCTGTGAGAAAGCATAGATTTACTACACTTTGGAAATAAAATGCTACGTTCCAAGATGTACTTGAAAGAACAATCTTTAAAACACCATAAGGAGACAGTACATACCAATAGAATAACAACTTGTCATCTTCTTGTTCCCGACCCCAGCCCCCCCCCTCGTTCCACTCTTGCGGACATCATGCTGCTGGTGGTGCGTCATTTCCACCAAAAGCCGAGTTGATGGGCATATAAAAATTTCAGCCTTGTAATGTGAACACCCTGCTGTGAGAAAGCAAAGATTTACTACACTTTGGAAATAAAATGCTACGTTCTAAGATGTACTTGAAAGAACAATCTTTAAAACACCATAAAGAGACAGTACATACCAATAGAATAACAACTTGTCATCTTCTTGTTCCCGACCCCAGCCCCCCCCCCTCGTTGCCACTCTTGCGGACATCATGCTGCTGGTGGTGCGTCATTTCCACCAAAAGCCGAGTTGATAGGCATATAAAAATTGCAGCCTTGTAATGTGAACACCCTGCTGTGAGAAAGCAAAGATTTAATACTCTTTGGAAATAAAATGCTACGTTCTAAGATGTACTTGAAAGTACAATCTTTAAAACACCATAAAGAGACAGTACATACCAATAGAATAACAACTTGTCATCTTCTTGTTCCCGCCACCCCCCCCCCCCCCCCTCGTAACCACTCTTGCGGACATCATGCTGCTGCTGGTGCGTCATTTCCACCAAAAGCCCAGTTGATGGGCATATAAAAATTGCAGCCTTGTAATATGAACACCCTGCTGTGACAAAGCAAAGATTTACTACACTTTGGAAATAAAATGCTACGTTCTAAGATGTACTTGAAAGAACATTCTTTAAAACACCAAAAAGAGACAGTACATACCAATAGAATAACAACTTGTCATCTTCTTGTTCCCGACCCCAGCCCCCCCCCTCATTGCCAATCTTGCGGACATCATGCTGCTGGTGGTGCGTCATTTCCACCAAAAGCCCAGTTGATGGGCATATAAAAATTGCAGCTTTGTAATGTGAACACCCTGCTGTGAGAAAGCAAAGATTTACTACACTTTGGAAATAAAATGCTACGTTCTAAGATGTACTTGAAAGTACAATCTTTAAAACACCATAAAGAGACAGTACATACCAATAGTTTAACAACTTGTCATCTTCTTGTTCCCGCCACCCCCCCCCCCCCCCTCCTCGTTGCCACTCTTGCGGACATCATGCTGCTGGTGGTGCGTCATTTCCACCAAAAGCCCAGTTGATGGGCATATAAAAATTGCAGCCTTGTAATGTGAACACCCTGCTGTGAGAAAGCAAAGATTTGGAAATAAAATGCTACGTTCTAAGATGTACTTGAAAGAACATTCTTTAAAACACCAAAAAGAGACAGTACATACCAATAGAATAACAACTTGTCATCTTCTTGTTCCCGACCCGAGCCCCCCTACTCGTTGCCACTCTTGCGGACATCATACTGCTGGTGGTGCGTCATTTCCACCAAAAGCCCAGTTGATGGGCATATAAAAATTGCAGCCTTGTAATGTGAACACCCTGCTGTGAGAAAGCAAAGATTTAATACTCTTTGGAAATAAAATGCTACGTTCTAAGATGTACTTGTAAGTACAATCTTTAAAACACCATAAAGAGACAGTACATACCAATAGAATAACAACTTGTCATTTTCTTGTTCCCGCCACCCCCCCCCCCCCCCCTCGTTGCCACTCTTGCGGACATCATGCTGCTGGTGGTGCGTCATTTCCACCAAAAGCCCAGTTGATGGGCATATAAAAATTGCAGCCTTGTAATGTGAACACCCTGCTGTGAGAAAGCAAAGATTTACTACACTTTGGAAATAAAATGCTACGTTCGAAGATGTACTTGAAAGAACAATCTTTAAAACAAAATAAAGAGACAGTACATACCAATAGAATAACAACTTGTCATCTTCTTGATCCTGACCCCAGCCCCCCCCCCCCCCCTCGTTGCCACTCTTGCTTACATCATGCTGCTGGTGGTGCGTCATTTCCACCAAAAGCCCAGTTGATGGGCATATAAAAATTGCAGCCTTGTAATGTGAACACCCTGCTGTGAGAAAGCAAAGATTTACTACACTTTGGAAATAAAATGCTACGTTCTAAGATGTACTTGAAAGTACTATCTTCAAAACACCATAAAGAGACAGTACATACCAATAGAATATCAACTTGTCATCTTGTTGTTCCCGCCACCCCCCCCCCCCCCCCTCGTTACAACTCTTGCGGACATCATGCTGCTGGTGGTGCGTCATTTCCACCAAAAGCCCAGTTGATGGGCATATAAAAATTGCAGCCTTGTAATGTGAACACCCTGCTGTGAGAAAGCAAAGATTTACTACACTTTGGAAATAAAATGCTACGTTCTAAGATGTACTTGAAAGTACAATCTTTAAAACACCATAAAGAGACAGTACATACCAATAGAATAACAACTTGTCATCTTCTTGTTCCCGACCCCAGCCCCCCCCTCCTCGTTGCCACTCTTGCGGACATCATGCTGCTGGTGGTGCATCATTTCCACCAGAAGCCCAGTTGATGGGCATATAAAAATTGCAGCCTTGTAATGTGAACACCCTGCTGTGAGAAAGCAAAGATTTACTACACTTTGGAAATAAAATGCTACGTTCTAAGATGTACTTGAAAGAACAATGTTTAAAACACCATAAAGAGACAGTACATACCAATAGAATAACAAATTGTCATCTTATTGTCCCCCCCCCCCCCCCAGCCGTCGTTATCTCTCTTGCGGACATCATGCTGCTGGTGGTGTGTCATTTCCACCAAAAGCCCAGTTGATGGGCATATAAAAATTGCAGCCTTGTAATGTGAACACCCTGCTGTGAGAAAGCAAAAATTTACTACACTTTGGAAATAAAATGCTACGTTCTAAGATGTACCTGAAAGTACAACCTTTAAAACACCCTAAAGAGACAGTACATACCAATAGAATAACAACTTGTCATCTTCTTGTTCCCGACCCCAGCCCCCCCCCTCCTCGTTGCCACTCTTGCGGACATCATGCTGCTGGTGGTGCATCATTTCCACCAAAAGCCAAGTTGATGGGCATATAAAAATTGCAGCCTTGTAATGTGAACACCCTGCTGTGAGAAAGCAAAGATTTACTACACTTTGGAAATAAAATGCTACGTTCCAAGATGTACTTGAAAGAACAATCTTTAAAACACCATAAAGAGACAGTACATACCAATAGAATAACAACTTGTCATCTTCTTGTTCCCGATCCCAGTCCCCCCCCCCCCCACCCCGTTGCCACTCTTGCAGACATCATGCTGCTGGTGGTGCGTCATTTCCACCAAAAGCCGAGTTGATGGGCATATAAAAAATGCTGCCTTGTAAAGTGAACACCCTGCTGTGAGAAAGCAAAGATTTAATACTCTTTGGAAATAAAATGCTACGTTCTAAGATGTACTTGAAAGTACTATCTTTAAAACACCATAAAGAGACAGTACATACCAATAGAATAACAACTTGTCATCTTCTTGTTCCCGCCACCCCCCCCCCCCCCTCGTTGCCACTCTTACGGACATCATGCTGCTGGTGGTGCGTCATTTCCACCAAAAGCCCAGTTGATGGGCATATAAAAATTGCAGCCTTGTAATGTGAACACCCTGCTGTGAGAAAGCAAAGATTTACTACACTTTGGAAATAAAATGCTACGTGTTAAGATGTACTTGAAAGAACAATCTTTAAAACACCATAAAGAGACAGAACATACCAATAGAATAACAACTTGTCATCTTCTTGTTCCCGACCCCAGCCCCCCCCCCTTCGTTGCCACTCTTGCGGACATCATGCTGCTGGTGGTGCGTCATTTCCACCAAAAGCCCAGTTGATGGGCATATAAAAATTGCAGCCTTGTAATGTGAACACCCTGCTGTGAGAAAGCAAAGATTTACTACACTTTGGAAATAAAATGCTACGTTCTTAGATGTACTTGAAAGTACAATCTTTAAAACACCATAAAGAGACAGTACATACCAATAGAATAACAACTTGTCATCTTCTTGTTCCCGCCACCCCCCCCCCCTCCTCGTTGCCACTCTTGCGGACATCATGCTGCTGGTGGTGCGTCATTTCCACCAAAAGCCCAGTTGATGGGCATATAAAAATTGCAGCCTTGTAGTGTGAACACCCTGCTGTGAGAAAGCAAAGATTTACTACACTTTGGAAATAAAATGCTACGTTCTAAGATGTACTTGAAAGAACAATCTTTAAAACACCATAAAGAGACAGTACATACCAATAGAATAACAACTTGTCATCTTCTTGTTCCCGACCCCAGCCCCCCCCCACCGTTGCCACTCTTGCGGACATCATGCTGCTGGTGGTGCGTCATTTCCACCAAAAGCCGAGTTGATGGGCATATAAAAATTGCAGCCTTGTAATGTGAACACCCTGCTGTGAGAAAGCAAAGATTTAATACTCTTTGGAAATAAAATGCTACGTTCTAAGATGCACTTGAATGTACAATCTTTAAAACACCATAAAGAGACAGTACATACCAATAGAATAACAACTTGTCATCTTCTTGTTCCCGACCCCAGCCCCCCGCCTCGTTGCCACTCTTGCGGACATCATGCTGCTGCTGGTGCGTCATTTCCACCAAAAGCCAAGTTGATGGGCATATAAAAATTGCAGCTTTGTAATAGGAACACCCTGCTGTGAGAAAGCAAAGATTTAATACTCTTTGGAAATAAAATGCTATGTTCTAAGATGTACTTGAAAGTACAATCTTTAAAACACCATAAAGAGACAGTACATACCAAGAGAATAACAACTTGTCATCCTCTTGTTCCCGCCACCCCTCCCCCCCCCCCCCCCTCCACGTTGCCACTCTTGCGGACATCATGCTGCTGGTGGTGCGTCATTTCCACCAAAAGCCCAGTTGATGGGCATATAAAAATTGCAGCCTTGTAATATGAACACCCTGCTGTGACAAAGCAAAGATTTACTACACTTTGGAAATAAAATGCTACGTTCTAAGATGTACTTGAAAGAGCATTCTTTAAAACACCATAAAGAGACAGTACATACCAATAGAATAACAACTTGTCATCTTCTTGTTCCCGACCCCAGCCCCCCCCCCCTCATTGCCACTCTTGCGGACATCATGCTGCTGGTGGTGCGTCATTTCCACCAAAAGCCGAGTTGATGGGCATATAAAAATTGCAGCCTTGTAATGTGAACACCCTGCTGTGAGAAAGCAAAGATTTAATACTCTTTGGAAATAAAATGCTACGTTCTAAGATGCACTTGAAAGTACAATCTTTAAAACACCATAAAGAGACAGTACATACCAATAGAATAACAACTTGTCATCTTCTTGTTCCCGACCCGAGCCCCCCGCCTCGTTGCCACTCTTGCGGACATCATGCTGCTGCTGGTGCGTCATTTCCACCAAAAGCCGAGTTGATGGGCATATAAAAATTGCAGCTTTGTAATAGGAACACCCTGCTGTGAGAAAGCAAAGATTTACTACACTTTGGAAATAAAATGCTACGTTCTAAGAAGTACTTGAAAGTACAATCTTTAAAACACCATAAAGAGACAGTACATACCAATAGAATAACAACTTGTCATCTTCTTGTTCCCGCCACCCCCCCCCCCCCTCCTCGTTGTCACTCTTGGGGACATCATGCTGCTGGTGGTGCGTCATTTCCACCAAAAGCCCAGTTGATGGGCATATAAAAATTGCAGCCTTGTAATGTGAACACCCTGCTGTGAGAAAGCAAAGATTTACTACACTTTGGAAATAAAATGCTACGTTCTAAGATGTACTTGAAAGAACAATCTTTAAAACACCATAAAGAGACAGTACATACCAATAGAATAACAACTTGTCATCTTCTTGTTCCCGACCCGAGCCCCCCCCCCTCGTTGCCACTCTTGCGGACATCATACTGCTGGTGGTGCGTCATTTCCAACAAAAGCCCAGTTGATGGGCATATAAAAATTGCAGCCTTGTAATGTGAACACCCTGCTGTGAGAAAGCAAAGATTTAATACTCTTTGGAAATAAAATGCTATGTTCTAAGATGTACTTGAAAGTACAATCTTTAAAACACCATAAAGAGACAGTACATACCAATAGAATAACAACTTGTCATCTTCTTGTTCCCGCCACCCCCCCCCCCCTCCTCGTTGCGACTCTTGCGGACATCATGCTGCTGCTGGTGCGTCATTTCCACCAAAAGCCGAGTTGATGGGCATATAAAAATTGCAGCCTTGTAATAAGAACACCCTGCTGTGAGAATGCAAAAATTTAATACTCTTTGGAAATAAAATGCCACGTTCTAAGATGTACTTGAAAGTACAATCTTTTAAACACCATAAAGAGACAGTACATACCAATAGAATAACAACTTGTCATCTTCTTGTTCCCGCCACCCCCCCCCCCCCCCCCCTCCTCGTTGCCACTCTTGCGGATATCATGCTGCTGGTGGTGCGTCATTTCCACCAAAAGCCCAGTTGATGGGCATATAAAAATTGCAGCCTTGTAATGTGAACACCTTGCTGTGAGAAAGCAAAGATTTACTACACTTTGGAAATAAAATGCTACGTTCTAAGATGTACTTGAAAGTACAATCTTTAAAACACCATAAAGAGACAGTACATACCAATAGAATAACAACTTGTCATCTTCTTGTTCCCGCCACCCCCCCCCCCTCCTCGTTTCCACTCTTGCGGACATCATGCTGCTGGTGGTGCGTCATTTCCACCAAAAGGCCAGTTGATGGGCATATAAAAATTGCAGCCTTGTAATGTGAACACCCTGCTGTGAGAAAGCAAAGATTTACTACACTTTGGAAATAAAATGCTACGTTCCAAGATGTACTTGAAAGAACAATCTTTAAAACACCATAAAGAGACAGTACATACCAATAGAATAACAACTTGTCATCTTCTTGTTCCCGATCCCAGTCCCCCCCCCCCCCCCCCCCGTTGCCACTCTTGCAGACATCATGCTGCTGGTGGTGCGTCATTTCCACCAAAAGCCGAGTTGATGGGCATATAAAAAATGCTGCCTTGTAAAGTGAACACCCTGCTGTGAGAAAGCAAAGATTTAATACTCTTTGGAAATAAAATGCTACGTTCTAAGATGTACTTGAAAGTACTATCTTTAAAACACCATAAAGAGACAGTACATACCAATAGAATAACAACTTGTCATCTTCTTGTTCCCGCCACCCCCCCCCCCCCCCCTCGTTGCCACTCTTACGGACATCATGCTGCTGGTGGTGCGTCATTTCCACCAAAAGCCCAGTTGATGGGCATATAAAAATTGCAGCCTTGTAATGTGAACACCCTGCTGTGAGAAAGCAAAGATTTACTACACTTTGGAAATAAAATGCTACGTGTTAAGATGTACTTGAAAGAACAATCTTTAAAACACCATAAAGAGACAGAACATACCAATAGAATAACAACTTGTCATCTTCTTGTTCCCGACCCCAGCCCCCCCCCTTCGTTGCCACTCTTGCGGGCATCATGCTGCTGGTGGTGCGTCATTTCCACCAAAAGCCCAGTTGATGGGCATATAAAAATTGCAGCCTTGTAATGTGAACACCCTGCTGTGAGAAAGCAAAGATTTACTACACTTTGGAAATAAAATGCTACGTTCTAAGATGTACTTGAAAGTACAATCTTTAAAACACCATAAAGAGACAGTACATACCAATAGAATAACAACTTGTCATCTTCTTGTTCCCGCCACCCCCCCCCCTCCTCGTTGCCACTCTTGCGGACATCATGCTGCTGGTGGTGCGTCATTTCCACCAAAAGCCCAGTTGATGGGCATATAAAAATTGCAGCCTTGTAGTGTGAACACCCTGCTGTGAGAAAGCAAAGATTTACTACACTTTGGAAATAAAATGCTACGTTCTAAGATGTACTTGAAAGAACAATCTTTAAAACACCATAAAGAGACAGTACATACCAATAGAATAACAACTTGTCATCTTCTTGTTCCCGACCCCAGCCCCCCCCCACCGTTGCCACTCTTGCGGACATCATGCTGCTGGTGGTGCGTCATTTCCACCAAAAGCCGAGTTGATGGGCATATAAAAATTGCAGCCTTGTAATGTGAACACCCTGCTGTGAGAAAGCAAAGATTTAATACTCTTTGGAAATAAAATGCTACGTTCTAAGATGCACTTGAATGTACAATCTTTAAAACACCATAAAGAGACAGTACATACCAATAGAATAACAACTTGTCATCTTCTTGTTCCCGACCCCAGCCCCCCGCCTCGTTGCCACTCTTGCGGACATCATGCTGCTGCTGGTGCGTCATTTCCACCAAAAGCCGAGTTGATGGGCATATAAAAATTGCAGCTTTGTAATAGGAACACCCTGCTGTGAGAAAGCAAAGATTTAATACTCTTTGGAAATAAAATGCTATGTTCTAAGATGTACTTGAAAGTACAATCTTTAAAACACCATAAAGAGACAGTACATACCAATAGAATAACAACTTGTCATCCTCTTGTTCCCGCCACCCCTCCCCCCCCCCCCCTCCACGTTGCCACTCTTGCGGACATCATGCTGCTGGTGGTGCGTCATTTCCACCAAAAGCCCAGTTGATGGGCATATAAAAATTGCAGCCTTGTAATATGAACACCCTGCTGTGACAAAGCAAAGATTTACTACACTTTGGAAATAAAATGCTACGTTCTAAGATGTACTTGAAAGAGCATTCTTTAAAACACCATAAAGAGACAGTACATACCAATAGAATAACAACTTGTCATCTTCTTGTTCCCGACCCCAGCCCCCCCCCCCCTCATTGCCACTCTTGCGGACATCATGCTGCTGGTGGTGCGTCATTTCCACCAAAAGCCGAGTTGATGGGCATATAAAAATTGCAGCCTTGTAATGTGAACACCCTGCTGTGAGAAAGCAAAGATTTACTACACTTTGGAAATAAAATGCTACGTTCTAAGATGCACTTGAAAGTACAATCTTTAAAACACCATAAAGAGACAGTACATACCAATAGAATAACAACTTGTCATCTTCTTGTTCCCGACCCGAGCCCCCCGCCTCGTTGCCACTCTTGCGGACATCATGCTGCTGCTGGTGCGTCATTTCCACCAAAAGCCGAGTTGATGGGCATATAAAAATTGCAGCTTTGTAATAGGAACACCCTGCTGTGAGAAAGCAAAGATTTACTACACTTTGGAAATAAAATGCTACGTTCTAAGAAGTACTTGAAAGTACAATCTTTAAAACACCATAAAGAGACAGTACATACCAATAGAATAACAACTTGTCATCTTCTTGTTCCCGCCACCCCCCCCCCCCCCTCCTCGTTGTCACTCTTGGGGACATCATGCTGCTGGTGGTGCGTCATTTCCACCAAAAGCCCAGTTGATGGGCATATAAAAATTGCAGCCTTGTAATGTGAACACCCTGCTGTGAGAAAGCAAAGATTTACTACACTTTGGAAATAAAATGCTACGTTCTAAGATGTACTTGAAAGAACAATCTTTAAAACACCATAAAGAGACAGTACATACCAATAGAATAACAACTTGTCATCTTCTTGTTCCCGACCCGAGCCCCCCCCCCTCGTTGCCACTCTTGCGGACATCATACTGCTGGTGGTGCGTCATTTCCAACAAAAGCCCAGTTGATGGGCATATAAAAATTGCAGCCTTGTAATGTGAACACCCTGCTGTGAGAAAGCAAAGATTTAATACTCTTTGGAAATAAAATGCTATGTTCTAAGATGTACTTGAAAGTACAATCTTTAAAACACCATAAAGAGACAGTACATACCAATAGAATAACAACTTGTCATCTTCTTGTTCCCGCCACCCCCCCCCCCCCCTCCTTGTTGCGACTCTTGCGGACATCATGCTGCTGCTGGTGCGTCATTTCCACCAAAAGCCGAGTTGATGGGCATATAAAAATTGCAGCCTTGTAATAAGAACACCCTGCTGTGAGAATGCAAAAATTTAATACTCTTTGGAAATAAAATGCCACGTTCTAAGATGTACTTGAAAGTACAATCTTTTAAACACCATAAAGAGACAGTACATACCAATAGAATAACAACTTGTCATCTTCTTGTTCCCGCCACCCCCCCCCCCCCCCCCTCCTCGTTGCCACTCTTGCGGATATCATGCTGCTGGTGGTGCGTCATTTCCACCAAAAGCCCAGTTGATGGGCATATAAAAATTGCAGCCTTGTAATGTGAACACCTTGCTGTGAGAAAGCAAAGATTTACTACACTTTGGAAATAAAATGCTACGTTCTAAGATGTACTTGAAAGTACAATCTTTAAAACACCATAAAGAGACAGTACATACCAATAGAATAACAACTTGTCATCTTCTTGTTCCCGCCACCCCCCCCCCCCTCCTCGTTTCCACTCTTGCGGACATCATGCTGCTGGTGGTGCGTCATTTCCACCAAAAGGCCAGTTGATGGGCATATAAAAATTGCAGCCTTGTAATGTGAACACCTTGCTGTGAGAAAGCAAAGATTTACTACACTTTGGAAATAAAATGCTACGTTCTAAGATGTACTTGAAAGTACAATCTTTAAAACACCATAAAGAGACAGTACATACCAATAGAATAACAACTTGTCATCTTCTCGTTCCCGCCACCCCCCCCCCCCCTCCTCGTTTCCACTCTTGCGGACATCATGCTGCTGGTGGTGCGTCATTTCCACCAAAAGCCCAGTTGATGGGCATATAAAAATTGCAGCCTTGTAATGTGAACAACTTGCTGTGAGAAAGCAAAGATTTACTACACTTTGGAAATAAAATGCCACGTTCTAAGATGTACTTGAAAGTACAATCTTTAAAACACCATAAAGAGACAGTACATACCAATAGAATAACAACTTGTCATCTTCTTGTTCCCGCCACCCCCACCCCTCCTCGTTTCCACTCTTGCGGACATCATGCTGCTGGTGGTGCGTCATTTCCACCAAAAGGCCAGTTGATGGGCATATAAAAATTGCAGCCTTGTAATGTGAACACCTTGCTGTGAGAAAGCAAAGATTTACTACACTTTGGAAATAAAATGCCACGTTCTAAGATGTACTTGAAAGTACAATCTTTAAAACACCATAAAGAGACAGTACATACCAATAGAATAACAACTTGTCATCTTCTCGTTCCCGCCACCCCCCCCCCCCCCTCCTCGTTTCCACTCATGCGGACATCATGCTGCTGGTGGTGCGTCATTTCCACCAAAAGCCCAGTTGATGGGCATATAAAAATTGCAGCCTTGTAATGTGAACACCTTGCTGTGAGAAAGCAAAGATTTACTACACTTTGGAAATAAAATGCCACGTTCTAAGATGTACTTGAAAGTACAATCTTTAAAACACCATAAAGAGACAGTACATACCAATAGAATAACAACTTGTCATCTTCTTGTTCCCGCCACCCCCCCCCCCTCCACGTTTCCACTCTTGCGGATATCATGCTGCTGGTGGTGCGTCATTTCCACCAAAAGCCCAGTTGATGGGCATATAAAAATTGCAGCCTTGTAATGTGAACACCCTGCTGTGAGAAAGCAAAGATTTACTACACTTTGGAAATAAAATGCCACGTTCTAAGATGTACTTGAAAGTACAATCTTTAAAACACCATAAAGAGACAGTACATACCAATAGAATAACAACTTGTCATCTTCTCGTTCCCGCCACCCCCCCCCCCTCCTCGTTTCCACTCTTGCGGACATCATGCTGCTGGTGGTGCGTCATTTCCACCAAAAGGCCAGTTGATGGGCATATAAAAATTGCAGCCTTGTAATGTGAACACCTTGCTGTGAGAAAGCAAAGATTTACTACACTTTGGAAATAAAATGCCACGTTCTAAGATGTACTTGAAAGTACAATCTTTAAAACACCATAAAGAGACAGTACATACAAATAGAATAACAACTTGTCATCTTCTCGTTCCCGCCACCCCCCCCCCCTCCTCGTTTCCACTCTTGCGGACATCATGCTGCTGGTGGTGCGTCATTTCCACCAAAAGCCCAGTTGATGGGCATATAAAAATTGCAGCCTTGTAATGTGAACACCTTGCTGTGAGAAAGCAAAGATTTACTACACTTTGGAAATAAAATGCCACGTTCTAAGATGTACTTGAAAGTACAATCTTTAAAACACCATAAAGAGACAGTACATACCAATAGAATAACAACTTGTCATCTTCTTGTTCCCGCCACCCCCCCCCCCTCCTCGCTTCCACTCTTGCGGACATCATGCTGCTGGTGGTGCGTCATTTCCACCAAAAGGCCAGTTGATGGGCATATAAAAATTGCAGCCTTGTAATGTGAACACCTTGCTGTGAGAAAGCAAAGATTTACTACACTTTGGAAATAAAATGCCACGTTCTAAGATGTACTTGAAAGTACAATCTTTAAAACACCATAAAGAGACAGTACATACCAATAGAATAACAACTTGTCATCTTCTCGTTCCCGCCACCCCCCCCCCCCCCCCTCCTCGTTTCCACTCTTGCGGACATCATGCTGCTGGTGGTGCGTCATTTCCACCAAAAGCCCAGTTGATGGGCATATAAAAATTGCAGCCTTGTAATGTGATCACCTTGCTGTGAGAAAGCAAAGATTTACTACACTTTGGAAATAAAATGCCACGTTCTAAGATGTACTTGAAAGTACAATCTTTAAAACACCATAAAGAGACAGTACATACCAATAGAATAACAACTTGTCATCTTCTTGTTCCCGCCACCCCCCCCCCCCTCCTCGTTTCCACTCTTGCGGATATCATGCTGCTGGTGGTGCGTCATTTCCACCAAAAGCCCAGTTGATGGGCATATAAAAATTGCAGCCTTGTAATGTGAACACCCTGCTGTGAGAAAGCAAAGATTTACTACACTTTGGAAATAAAATGCCACGTTCTAAGATGTACTTGAAAGTACAATCTTTAAAACACCATAAAGAGACAGTACATACCAATAGAATAACAACTTGTCATCTTCTTGTTCCCGCCACCCCCCCCCCCCCTCCTCGTTTCCACTCTTGCGGATATCATGCTGCTGGTGGTGCGTCATTTCCACCAAAAGCCCAGTTGATGGGCATATAAAAATTGCAGCCTTGTAATGTGAACACGCTGCTGTGAGAAAGCAAAGATTTACTACACTTTGGAAATAAAATGCCACGTTCTAAGATGTACTTGAAAGTACAATCTTTAAAACACCATAAAGAGACAGTACATACCAATAGAATAACAACTTGTCATCTTCTTGTTCCCGCCACCCCCCCCCCCCCCCTCCTCGTTTCCACTCTTGCAGACATCATGCTGCTGGTGGTGCGTCATTTCCACCAAAAGGCCAGTTGATGGGCATATAAAAATTGCAGCCTTGTAATGTGAACACCTTGCTGTGAGAAAGCAAAGATTTACTACACTTTGGAAATAAAATGCCACGTTCTAAGATGTACTTGAAAGTACAATCTTTAAAACACCATAAAGAGACAGTACATACCAATAGAATAACAACTTGTCATCTTCTTGTTCCCGCCACCCCCCCCCCTCCTCGTTTCCACTCTTGCGGACATCATGCTGCTGGTGGTGCGTCATTTCCACCAAAAGGCCAGTTGATGGGCATATAAAAATTGCAGCCTTGTAATGTGAACACCTTGCTGTGAGAAAGCAAAGATTTACTACACTTTGGAAATAAAATGCCACGTTCTAAGATGTACTTGAAAGTACAATCTTTAAAACACCATAAAGAGACAGTACATACCAATAGAATAACAACTTGTCATCTTCTTGTTCCCGCCACCCCCCCCCCCTCCTCGTTTCCACTCTTGCGGACATCATGCTGCTGGTGGTGCGTCATTTCCACCAAAAGGCCAGTTGATGGGCATATAAAAATTGCAGCCTTGTAATGTGAACACCTTGCTGTGAGAAAGCAAAGATTTACTACACTTTGGAAATAAAATGCCACGTTCTAAGATGTACTTGAAAGTACAATCTTTAAAACACCATAAAGAGACAGTACATACCAATAGAATAACAACTTGTCATCTTCTCGTTCCCGCCCCCCCCCCCCCCCCTCCTCGTTTCCACTCTTGCGGACATCATGCTGCTGGTGGTGCGTCATTTCCACCAAAAGCCCAGTTGATGGGCATATAAAAATTGCAGCCTTGTAATGTGAACACCTTGCTGTGAGAAAGCAAAGATTTACTACACTTTGGAAATAAAATGCCACGTTCTAAGATGTACTTGAAAGTACAATCTTTAAAACACCATAAAGAGACAGTACATACCAATAGAATAACAACTTGTCATCTTCTTGTTCCCGCCACCCCCCCCCCCCCTCCTCGTTTCCACTCTTGCGGACATCATGCTGCTGGTGGTGCGTCATTTCCACCAAAAGGCCAGTTGATGGGCATATAAAAATTGCAGCCTTGTAATGTGAACACCTTGCTGTGAGAAAGCAAAGATTTACTACACTTTGGAAATAAAATGCCACGTTCTAAGATGTACTTGAAAGTACAATCTTTAAAACACCATAAAGAGACAGTACATACCAATAGAATAACAACTTGTCATCTTCTTGTTCCCGCCACCCCCCCCCCCCCCTCCTCGTTTCCACTCTTGCAGACATCATGCTGCTGGTGGTGCGTCATTTCCACCAAAAGGCCAGTTGATGGGCATATAAAAATAGCAGCCTTGTAATGTGAACACCTTGCTGTGAGAAAGCAAAGATTTACTACACTTTGGAAATAAAATGCCACGTTCTAAGATGTACTTGAAAGTACAATCTTTAAAACACCATAAAGAGACAGTACATACCAATAGAATAACAACTTGTCATCTTCTTGTTCCCGACCCCAGCCCCCCGCCTCGTTGCCACTCTTGCGGACATCATGCTGCTGCTGGTGCGTCATTTCCACCAAAAGCCGAGTTGATGGGCATATAAAAATTGCAGCCTTGTAATAAGAACACCCTGCTGTGAGAATGCAAAAATTTAATACTCTTTGGAAATAAAATGCTACGTTCTAAGATGTACTTGAAAGTACAATCTTTTAAACACCATAAAGAGACAGTACATACCAATAGAATAACAACTTGTCATCTTCTTGTTCCCGCCACCCCCCCCCCCCTCCTCGTTGCCACTCTTGCGGATATCATGCTGCTGGTGGTGCGTCATTTCCACCAAAAGCCCAGTTGATGGGCATATAAAAATTGCAGCCTTGTAATGTGAACACCTTGCTGTGAGAAAGCAAAGATTTACTACACTTTGGAAATAAAATGCTACGTTCTAAGATGTACTTGAAAGTACAATCTTTAAAACTCCATAAAGAGACAGTACATACCAATAGAATAACAACTTGTCATCTTCTTGTTCCCGCCACCCCCCCCCCCCCCCCCTTCTCGTTTCCACTCTTGCGGACATCATGCTGCTGGTGGTGCGTCATTTCCACCAAAAGCCCAGTTGATGGGCATATAAAAATTGCAGCCTTGTAATGTGAACACCTTGCTGTGAGAAAGCAAAGATTTACTACACTTTGGAAATAAAATGCTACGTTCTAAGATGTACTTGAAAGTACAATCTTTAAAACACCATAAAGAGACAGTACATACCAATAGAATAACAACTTGTCATCTTCTTGTTCCCGCCACCCCCCCCCCTCCTCGTTTCCACTCTTGCGGACATCATGCTGCTGGTGGTGCGTCATTTCCACCAAAAGCCCAGTTGATGGGCATATAAAAATTGCAGCCTTGTAATGTGAGCACCTTGCTGTGAGAAAGCAAAGATTTACTACACTTTGGAAATAAAATGCCACGTTCTAAGATGTACTTGAAAGTACAATCTTTAAAACACCATAAAGAGACAGTACATACCAATAGAATAACAACTTGTCATCTTCTTGTTCCCGACCCGAGCCCCCCTACTCGTTGCCACTCTTGCGGACATCATACTGCTGGTGGTGCGTCATTTCCACCAAAAGCCGAGTTGATGGGCATATATAAATTGCAGCCTTGTAATGTGAACACCCTGCTGTGAGAAAGCAAAGATTTACTACACTTTGGAAATAAAATGCTACGTTCTAAGATGTACTTGAAAGAACAATCTTTAAAACACCATAAAGAGACAGTACATACCAATAGAATAACAACTTGTCATCTTCTTGTTCCCACCATCACCCCCCCCCCCCCCCCCCCCCAACGCCTCGTTGTCACTCCTGCGGACATCATGCTGCTGGTGGTGCGTCATTTCCACCAAAAGCCCAGTTGATGAGCATATAAAAATTGCAGCCTTGTAATGTGAACACCCTGCTGTGAGAAAGCAAAGATTTACTACACTTTGGAAATAAAATGCTACGTTCTAAGATGTACTTGAAAGTACAATCTTTAAAACACCATAAAGAGACAGTACATACCAATAGAATAACAACTTGTCATCTTCTTGTTCCCGCCACCCCCCCCCCCCTCCTCGTTTCCACTCTTGCGGACATCATGCTGCTGGTGGTGCGTCATTTCCACCAAAAGGCCTGTTGATGGGCATATAAAAATTGCAGCCTTGTAATGTGAACACGCTGCTGTGAGAAAGCAAAGATTTACTACACTTTGGAAATAAAATACTACGTTCTAAGATGTACTTGAAAGAACAATCTTTAAAACACCATAAAGAGACAGTACATACCAATAGAATAACAACTTGTCATCTTCTTGTTCCCGACCCCAGCCCCCCCCCCCCTCGTTGCCGCTCTTGCGGACATCATGCTGCTGGTGGTGCATCATTTCCACCAAAAGCCCAGTTGATGGGCATATAAAAATTGCAGCCTTGTAATGTGAACACCTTGCTGTGAGAAAGCAAAGATTTACTACACTTTGGAAATAAAATGCTACGTTCTAAGATGTACTTGAAAGAACAATCTTTAAAACACCATAAAGAGACAGTACATACCAATAGAATAACGACTTGTCATCTTCTTGTTCCCGCCACCCCCCCCCCCCCCTCCTCGTTGCCACTCTTGCGGATATCATGCTGCTGGTGGTGCGTCATTTCCACCAAAAGCCCAGTTGATGGGCATATAAAAATTGCAGCCTTGTAATGTGAACACCTTGCTGTGAGAAAGCAAAGATTTACTACACTTTGGAAATAAAATGCTACGTTCTAAGATGTACTTGAAAGAACAATCTTTAAAACACCATAAAGAGACAGTACATACCAATAGAATAACAACTTGTCATCTTCTTGTTCCCGACCCCAGCCCCCCCCCCCCCCCCCCCATCGTTGCCGCTCTTGCGGACATCATGCTGCTGGTGGTGCGTCAATTCCACAAAAAGGCCAGTTGATGGGCATATAAAAATTGCAGCCTTGTAATGAGAACACCCTGCTGTGAGAAAGCAAAGATTTACTACACTTTGGAATAAAAATGCTACGTTCTAAGATGTACTTGAAAGAACATTCTTTAAAACACCATAAAGAGACAGTACATACCAATAGAATAACAACTTGTCATCTTCTTGTTCCCGACCCCAGCCCCCCCACTCATTGCCACTCTTGCGGACATCATGCTGCTGGTGGTGCGTCATTTCCACCAAAAGCCGAGTTGATGGGCATATAAAAATTGCAGCCTTTTAATGTGAACACCCTGCTGTGAGAAAGCAAAGATTTAAAACTCTTTGGAAATAAAATGCTATGTTCTAAGATGTACTTGAAAGTACTATCTTTAAAACACCATAGAGAGACAGTACATACCAATAGGATAACAACTTGTCATCTTCTTGTTCCCGCCACCCCCCCCCCCCCCTCCTCGTTGCCACTCTTGCGGACATCATGCTGCTGGTGGTGCGTCATTTCCACCAAAAGCCCAGTTGATGGGCATATAAAAATTGCAGCCTTGTAATGTGAACACCCTGCTGTGAGAAAGCAAAGATTTACTACACTTTGGAAATAAAATGCTACGTTCTAAGATGTACTTGAAAGTACAATCTTTAAAACAGCATAAAGAGACAGTACATACCAATAGAATAACAACTTGTCATCTTCTTGTTACCGCCACCCCCCCTCCCCTCCTCGTTGCCACTCTTGCGGACATCATGCTGCTGGTGGTGCGTCATTTCCACCAAAAGCCGAGTTGATGGGCATATATAAATTGCAGCCTTGTAATGTGAACACCCTGCTGTGAGAAAGCAAAGATTTACTACACTTTGGAAATAAAATGCTACGTTCTAAGATGTACTTGAAAGAACAATCTTTAAAACACCATAAAGAGGCAGTACATACCAATAGAATAACAACTTGTCATCTTCTTGTTCCCGACCCCAGCCCCCCCCCTCGTTGCCACTCTTGCGGACATCATGCTGCTGGTGGTGCGTCATTTCCACCAAAAGCCGAGTTGATGGGCATATATAAATTGCAGCCTTGTAATGTGAACACCCTGCTGTGAGAAAGCAAAGATTTACTACACTTTGGAAATAAAATGCTACGTTCTAAGATGTACTTGAAAGTACAATCTTTAAAACAGCATAAAGAGACAGTACATACCAATAGAATAACAACTTGTCATCGTCTTGTTACCGCCACCCCCCCTCCCCTCCTCGTTGCCACTCTTGCGGACATCATGCTGCTGGTGGTGCGTCATTTCCACCAAAAGCCCAGTTGATGGGCATATAAAAATTGCAGCCTTGTAATGTGAACACCCTGCTGTGAGAAAGCAAAGATTTACTACACTTTGGAAATAAAATGCTACGTTCTAAGATGTACTTGAAAGTACAATCTTTAAAACACCATAAAGAGACAGTACATACCAATAGAATAACAACTTGTCATCTTCTTGTTCCCGACCCCAGCCCCCACCCCCCTCGTTGCCGCTCTTGCGGACATCATGCTGCTGGTGGTGCGTCATTTCCACCAAAAGGCCAGTTGATGGGCATATAAAAATTGCAGCCTTGTAATGTGAACACCCTGCTGTGAGAAAGCAAAGATTTACTACACTTTGGAAATAAAATGCTACGTTCTAAGATGTATTTGAAAGAACAATCTTTAAAACACCATAAAGAGACAGTACATACCAATAGAATAACAACTTGTCATCTTCTTGTTCCCGCCACCCCCCCCCCCCTCCTCGTTGCCACTCTTGCGGACATCATGCTGCTGGTGGTGCGTCATTTCCACAAAAAGCCCAGTTGATGGGCATATAAAAATTGCAGCCTTGTAATGAGAACACCCTGCTGTGAGAAAGCAAAGATTTACTACACTTTGGAATAAAAATGCTACGTTCTAAGATGTACTTGAAAGAACATTCTTTAAAACACCAGAAAGAGACAGTACATACCAATAGAATAACAACTTGTCATCTTCTTGTTCCCGACCCCAGCCCCCCCACTCATTGCCACTCTTGAGGACATCATGCTGCTGGTGGTGCGTCATTTCCACCAAAAGCCGAGTTGATGGGCATATAAAAATTGCAGCCTTGTAATGTGAACACCCTGCTGTGAGAAAGCAAAGATTTAATACTCTTTGGAAATAAAATGCTATGTTCTAAGATGTACTTGAAAGTACTATCTTTAAAACACCATAAAGAGACAGTACATACCAATAGAATAACAACTTGTCATCTTCTTGTTCCCGCCACCCCCCCCCCCCCCCCTCCTCGTTGCCACTCTTGCGGACATCATGCTGCTGGTGGTGCGTCATTTCCACCAAAAGCCCAGTTGATGGGCATATAAAAATTGCAGCCTTGTAATGTGAACACCCTGCTGTGAGAAAGCAAAGATTTACTACACTTTGGAAATAAAATGCTACGTTCTAAGATGTACTTGAAAGTACAATCTTTAAAACAGCATAAAGAGACAGTACATACCAATAGAATAACAACTTGTCATCTTCTTGTTACCGCCACCCCCCCTCCCCTCCTCGTTGCCACTCTTGCGGACATCATGCTGCTGGTGGTGCGTCATTTCCACCAAAAGGCCAGTTGATGGGCATATAAAAATTGCAGCCTTGTAATGTGAACACCCTGCTGTGAGAAAGCAAAGATTTACTACACTTTGGAAATAAAATGCTACGTTCTAAGATGTATTTGAAAGAACAATCTTTAAAACACCATAAAGAGACAGTACATACCAATAGAATAACAACTTGTCATCTTCTTGTTCCCGCCACCCCCCCCCCCTCCTCGTTGCCACTCTTGCGGACATCATGCTGCTGGTGGTGCGTCATTTCCACCAAAAGCCGAGTTGATGGGCATATAAAAATTGCAGCCTTGTAATGTGAACACCCTGCTGTGAGAAAGCAAAGATTTAATACTCTTTGGAAATAAAATGCTATGTTC
Organism: Schistocerca cancellata; assembly: GCF_023864275.1. NCBI lineage: Eukaryota > Metazoa > Arthropoda > Insecta > Orthoptera > Acrididae > Schistocerca > Schistocerca cancellata. The sequence goes on from NW_026047138.1 coordinate 396,939, forward strand.
TAAGATGTACTTGAAAGTACTATCTTTAAAACACCATAAAGAGACAGTACATACCAATAGAACAACAACTTGTCATCTTCTTGTTCCCGCCACCCCCCCCCCCTCCTCGTTGCCACTCTTGCGGACATCATGCTGCTGGTGGTGCGTCATTTCCACCAAAAGCCCAGTTGATGGGCATATAAAAATTGCAGCCGTGTAATGTGAACACCCTGCTGTGAGAAAGCAAAGATTTACTACACTTTGGAAATAAAATGCTACGTTCTAAGATGTACTTGAAAGTACAATCTTTAAAACAGCATAAAGAGACAGTACATACCAATAGAATAACAACTTGTCATCTTCTTGTTACCGCCACCCCCCCTCCCCTCCTCGTTGCCACTCTTGCGGACATCATGCTGCTGGTGGTGCGTCATTTCCACCAAAAGGCCAGTTGATGGGCATATAAAAATTGCAGCCTTGTAATGTGAACACCCTGCTGTGAGAAAGCAAAGATTTACTACACTTTGGAAATAAAATGCTACGTTCTAAGATGTATTTGAAAGAACAATCTTTAAAACACCATAAAGAGACAGTACATACCAATAGAATAACAACTTGTCATCTTCTTGTTCCCGCCACCCCCCCCCCCCCTCCTCGTTGCCACTCTTGCGGACATCATGCTGCTGGTGGTGCGTCATTTCCACCAAAAGCCGAGTTGATGGGCATATAAAAATTGCAGCCTTGTAATGTGAACACCCTGCTGTGAGAAAGCAAAGATTTAATACTCTTTGGAAATAAAATGCTATGTTCTAAGATGTACTTGAAAGTACTATCTTTAAAACACCATAAAGAGACAGTACATACCAATCGAATAACAACTTGTCATCTTCTTGTTCCCGCCACCCCCCCCCCCTCCTCGTTGCCACTCTTGCGGACATCATGCTGCTGGTGGTGCGTCATTTCCACCAAAAGCCGAGTTGATGGGCATATAAAAATTGCAGCCTTGTAATGTGAACACCCTGCTGTGAGAAAGCAAAGATTTACTACACTTTGGAAATAAAATGCTACGTTCTAAGATGTACTTGAAAGTACAATCTTTAAAACAGCATAAAGAGACAGTACATACCAATAGAATAACAACTTGTCATCTTCTTGTTACCGCCACCCCCCCTCCCCTCCTCGTTGCCACTCTTGCGGACATCATGCTGCTGGTGGTGCGTCATTTCCACCAAAAGGCCAGTTGATGGGCATATAAAAATTGCAGCCTTGTAATGTGAACACCCTGCTGTGAGAAAGCAAAGATTTACTACACTTTGGAAATAAAATGCTACGTTCTAAGATGTACTTGAAAGAACAATCTCTAAAATCACCATAAAGAGACAGTACATACCAATAGAATAACAACTTGTCATCTTCTTGTTCCCGCCACCCCCCCCCCCTCGTTGCCACTCTTGCGGACATCATGCTGCTGGTGGTGCGTCATTTCCACCAAAAGCCCAGTTGATGGGCATATAAAAATTGCAGCCTTGTAATGAGAACACCCTGCTGTGAGAAAGCAAAGATTTACTACACTTTGGAATAAAAATGCTACGTTCTAAGATGTACTTGAAAGAACATTCTTTAAAACACCATTAAGAGACAGTACATACCAATAGAATAACAACTTGTCATCTTCTTGTTCCCGACCCCAGCCCCCCCACTCATTGCCACTCTTGCGGACATCATGCTGCTGGTGGTGCGTCATTTCAACCAAAAGCCGAGTTGATGGGCATATAAAAATTGCAGCCTTGTAATGTGAACACCCTGCTGTGAGAAAGCAAAGATTTACTACACTTTGGAAATAAAATGCTACGTTCTAAGATGTACTTGAAAGTACAATCTTTAAAACAGCATAAAGAGACAGTACATACCAATAGAATAACAACTTGTCATCTTCTTGTTACCGCCACCCCCCCTCCCCTCCTCGTTGCCACTCTTGCGGACATCATGCTGCTGGTGGTGCGTCATTTCCACCAAAAGCCCAGTTGATGGGCAAATAAAAATTGCAGCCTTGTAATGTGAACACCCTGCTGCGAGAAAGCAAAGATTTACTACACTTTGGAAATAAAATGCCACGTTCTAAGATGTACTTGAAAGTACAATCTTTAAAACACCATAAAGAGACAGTACATACCAATAGAATAACAACTTGTCATCTTCTTGTTCCCGCCACCCCCCCCCCCCCCCCCCCTCCTCGTTGCCACTATTGCGGATATCATGCTGCTGGTGGTGCGTGATTTCCACCAAAAGCCCAGTTGATGGGCATATAAAAATTGCAGCCTTGTAATGTGAACACCTTGCTGTGAGAAAGCAAAGATTTACTACACTTTGGAAATAAAATGCTACGTTCTAAGATGTACTTGAAAGTACAATCTTTAAAACACCATAAAGAGACAGTACATACCAATAGAATAACAACTTGTCATCTTCTTGTTCCCGCCACCCTTCCCCCCTCCTCGTTTCCACTCTTGCGGACATCATGCTGCTGGTGGTGCATCATTTCCACCAAAAGGCCAGTTGATGGGCATATAAAAATTGCAGCCTTGTAATGTGAACACCCTGCTGTGAGAAAGCAAAGATTTAATACTCTTTGGAAATAAAATGCTATGTTCTAAGATGTACTTGAAAGTACTATCTTTAAAACACCATAAAGAGACAGTACATACCAATAGAATAACAACTTGTCATCTTCTTGTTCCCGCCACCCCCCCCCCCCCCCCTCCTCGTTGCCACTCTTGCGGACATCATGCTGCTGGTGGTGCGTCATTTCCACCAAAAGCCCAGTTGATGGGCATATAAAAATTGCAGCCTTGTAATGTGAACACCCTGCTGTGAGAAAGCAAAGATTTACTACACTTTGGAAATAAAATGCTACGTTCTAAGATGTACTTGAAAGAACAATCTTTAAAACACCATAAAGAGACAGTACATACCAATAGAATAACAACTTGTCATCTTCTTGTTCCCGACCCCAGCCCCCCCCCCCCTCGTTGCCGCTCTTGCGGACATCATGCTGCTGGTGGTGTGTCATTTCCACCAAAAGCCCAGTTGATGGGCATATAAAAATTGCAGCCTTGTAATGAGAACACCCTGCTGTGAGAAAGCAAAGATTTACTACACTTTGGAATAAAAATGCTACGCTCTCAGATGTACTTGAAAGAACATTCTTTAAAACACCATAAAGAGACAGTACATACCAATAGAATAACAACTTGTCATCTTCTTGTTCCCGACCCCAGCCCCCCCACTCATTGCCACTCTTGCGGACATCATGCTGCTGGTGGTGCGTCATTTCCACCAAAAGCCGAGTTGATGGGCATATAAAAATTGCAGCCTTGTAATGTGAACACCCTGCTGTGAGAAAGCAAAGATTTAATACTCTTTGGAAATAAAATGCTATGTTCTAAGATGTACTTGAAAGTACTATCTTTAAAACACCATAAAGAGACAGTACATACCAATAGAATAACAACTTGTCATCTTCTTGTTCCCGCCACCCCCCCCCCCCCCTCCTCGTTGCCACTCTTGCGGACATCATGCTGCTGGTGGTGCGTCATTTCCACCAAAAGCCCAGTTGATGGGCATATAAAAATTGCAGCCTTGTAATGTGAACACCCTGCTGTGAGAAAGCAAAGATTTACTACACTTTGGAAATAAAATGCTACGTTCTAAGATGTACTTGAAAGTACAATCTTTAAAACAGCATAAAGAGACAGTACATACCAATAGAATAACAACTTGTCATCTTCTTGTTACCACCACCCCCCCTCCCCTCCTCGTTGCCACTCTTGCGGACATCATGCTGCTGGTGGTGCGTCATTTCCACCAAAAGCCGAGTTGATGGGCATATATAAATTGCAGCCTTGTAATGTGAACACCCTGCTGTGAGAAAGCAAAGATTTACTACACTTTGGAAATAAAATGCTACGTTCTAAGATGTACTTGAAAGAACAATCTCTAAAATCACCATAAAGAGACAGTACATACCAATAGAATAACAACTTGTCATCTTCTTGTTCCCGCCACCCCCCCCCCCCTCGTTGCCACTCTTGCGGACATCATGCTGCTGGTGGTGCGTCATTTCCACCAAAAGCCGAGTTGATGGGCATATAAAAATTGCAGCCTTGTAATGTGAACACCCTGCTGTGAGAAAGCAAAGATTTACTACACTTTGGAAATAAAATGCTACGTTCTAAGATGTACTTGAAAGAACAATCTTTAAAACACCATAAAGAGACAGTACATACCAATAGAATAACAACTTGTCATCTTCTTGTTCCCGCCACCCCCCCCTCCCCCCCTCGTTGCCATTCTTGCGGACATCATGCTGCTGGTGGTGCGTCATTTCCACCAAAAGCCCAGTTGATGGGCATATAAAAATTGCAGCCTTGTAATGTGAACACCCTGCTGTGAGAAAGCAAAGATTTACTACACTTTGGAAATAAAATGCTACGTTCTAAGATGTACTTGAAAGAACAATCTTTAAAACACCATAAAGAGACAGTACATACCAATAGAATAACAACTTGTCATCTTCTTGTTCCCGCCACCCCACCCCCCCACCCCTCCTCGTTGCCACTCTTGCGGACATCATGCTGCTGGTGGTGCGTCATTTCCACCAAAAGCCGAGTTGATGGGCATATAAAAATTGCAGCCTTGTAATGTGAACACCCTGCTGTGAGAAAGCAAAGATTTACTACACTTTGGAAATAAAATGCTACGTTCTAAGATGTACTTGAAAGTACAATCTTTAAAACAGCATAAAGAGACAGTACATACCAATAGAATAACAACTTGTCATCTTCTTGTTCCCGCCACCCCACCCCCCCACCCCTCCTCGTTGCCACTCTTGCGGACATCATGCTGCTGGTGGTGCGTCATTTCCACCAAAAGCCGAGTTGATGGGCATATAAAAATTGCAGCCTTGTAATGTGAACACCCTGCTGTGAGAAAGCAAAGATTTACTACACTTTGGAAATAAAATGCTACGTTCTAAGATGTACTTGAAAGAACAATCTTTAAAACACCATAAAGAGACAGTACATACCAATAGAATAACAACTTGTCATCTTCTTGTTCCCGCCACCCTTCCCCCCTCCTCGTTTCCACTCTTGCGGACATCATGCTGCTGGTGGTGCATCATTTCCACCAAAAGGCCAGTTGATGGGCATATAAAAATTGCAGCCTTGTAATGTGAACACCCTGCTGTGAGAAAGCAAAGATTTAATACTCTTTGGAAATAAAATGCTATGTTCTAAGATGTACTTGAAAGTACTATCTTTAAAACACCATAAAGAGACAGTACATACCAATAGAATAACAACTTGTCATCTTCTTGTTCCCGCCACCCCCCCCCCCCCCCTCCTCGTTGCCACTCTTGCGGACATCATGCTGCTGGTGGTGCGTCATTTCCACCAAAAGCCCAGTTGATGGGCATATAAAAATTGCAGCCTTGTAATGTGAACACCCTGCTGTGAGAAAGCAAAGATTTACTACACTTTGGAAATAAAATGCTACGTTCTAAGATGTACTTGAAAGAACAATCTTTAAAACAGCATAAAGAGACAGTACATACCAATAGAATAACAACTTGTCATCTTCTTGTTCCCGCCACCCCACCCCCCCACCCCTCCTCGTTGCCACTCTTGCGGACATCATGCTGCTGGTGGTGCGTCATTTCCACCAAAAGCCGAGTTGATGGGCATATAAAAATTGCAGCCTTGTAATGTGAACACCCTGCTGTGAGAAAGCAAAGATTTACTACACTTTGGAAATAAAATGCTACGTTCTAAGATGTACTTGAAAGTACAATCTTTAAAACACCATAAAGAGACAGTACATACCAATAGAATAACAACTTGTCATCTTCTTGTTCCCGCCACCCTTCCCCCCTCCTCGTTTCCACTCTTGCGGACATCATGCTGCTGGTGGTGCATCATTTCCACCAAAAGGCCAGTTGATGGGCATATAAAAATTGCAGCCTTGTAATGTGAACACCCTGCTGTGAGAAAGCAAAGATTTAATACTCTTTGGAAATAAAATGCTATGTTCTAAGATGTACTTGAAAGTACTATCTTTAAAACACCATAAAGAGACAGTACATACCAATAGAATAACAACTTGTCATCTTCTTGTTCCCGCCACCCCCCCCCCCCCCCTCCTCGTTGCCACTCTTGCGGACATCATGCTGCTGGTGGTGCGTCATTTCCACCAAAAGCCCAGTTGATGGGCATATAAAAATTGCAGCCTTGTAATGTGAACACCCTGCTGTGAGAAAGCAAAGATTTACTACACTTTGGAAATAAAATGCTACGTTCTAAGATGTACTTGAAAGAACAATCTTTAAAACACCATAAAGAGACAGTACATACCAATAGAATAACAACTTGTCATCTTCTTGTTCCCGACCCCAGCCCCCCCCCCCCTCGTTGCCGCTCTTGCGGACATCATGCTGCTGGTGGTGTGTCATTTCCACCAAAAGCCCAGTTGATGGGCATATAAAAATTGCAGCCTTGTAATGAGAACACCCTGCTGTGAGAAAGCAAAGATTTACTACACTTTGGAATAAAAATGCTACGCTCTCAGATGTACTTGAAAGAACATTCTTTAAAACACCATAAAGAGACAGTACATACCAATAGAATAACAACTTGTCATCTTCTTGTTCCCGACCCCAGCCCCCCCACTCATTGCCACTCTTGCGGACATCATGCTGCTGGTGGTGCGTCATTTCCACCAAAAGCCGAGTTGATGGGCATATAAAAATTGCAGCCTTGTAATGTGAACACCCTGCTGTGAGAAAGCAAAGATTTAATACTCTTTGGAAATAAAATGCTATGTTCTAAGATGTACTTGAAAGTACTATCTTTAAAACACCATAAAGAGACAGTACATACCAATAGAATAACAACTTGTCATCTTCTTGTTCCCGCCACCCCCCCCCCCCCCTCCTCGTTGCCACTCTTGCGGACATCATGCTGCTGGTGGTGCGTCATTTCCACCAAAAGCCCAGTTGATGGGCATATAAAAATTGCAGCCTTGTAATGTGAACACCCTGCTGTGAGAAAGCAAAGATTTACTACACTTTGGAAATAAAATGCTACGTTCTAAGATGTACTTGAAAGTACAATCTTTAAAACAGCATAAAGAGACAGTACATACCAATAGAATAACAACTTGTCATCTTCTTGTTACCACCACCCCCCCTCCCCTCCTCGTTGCCACTCTTGCGGACATCATGCTGCTGGTGGTGCGTCATTTCCACCAAAAGCCGAGTTGATGGGCATATATAAATTGCAGCCTTGTAATGTGAACACCCTGCTGTGAGAAAGCAAAGATTTACTACACTTTGGAAATAAAATGCTACGTTCTAAGATGTACTTGAAAGAACAATCTCTAAAATCACCATAAAGAGACAGTACATACCAATAGAATAACAACTTGTCATCTTCTTGTTCCCGCCACCCCCCCCCCCCTCGTTGCCACTCTTGCGGACATCATGCTGCTGGTGGTGCGTCATTTCCACCAAAAGCCGAGTTGATGGGCATATAAAAATTGCAGCCTTGTAATGTGAACACCCTGCTGTGAGAAAGCAAAGATTTACTACACTTTGGAAATAAAATGCTACGTTCTAAGATGTACTTGAAAGAACAATCTTTAAAACACCATAAAGAGACAGTACATACCAATAGAATAACAACTTGTCATCTTCTTGTTCCCGCCACCCCCCCCTCCCCCCCTCGTTGCCATTCTTGCGGACATCATGCTGCTGGTGGTGCGTCATTTCCACCAAAAGCCCAGTTGATGGGCATATAAAAATTGCAGCCTTGTAATGTGAACACCCTGCTGTGAGAAAGCAAAGATTTACTACACTTTGGAAATAAAATGCTACGTTCTAAGATGTACTTGAAAGAACAATCTTTAAAACACCATAAAGAGACAGTACATACCAATAGAATAACAACTTGTCATCTTCTTGTTCCCGCCACCCCACCCCCCCCCCCCCTCCTCGTTGCCACTCTTGCGGACATCATGCTGCTGGTGGTGCGTCATTTCCACCAAAAGCCGAGTTGATGGGCATATAAAAATTGCAGCCTTGTAATGTGAACACCCTGCTGTGAGAAAGCAAAGATTTACTACACTTTGGAAATAAAATGCTACGTTCTAAGATGTACTTGAAAGTACAATCTTTAAAACAGCATAAAGAGACAGTACATACCAATAGAATAACAACTTGTCATCTTCTTGTTCCCGCCACCCCACCCCCCCACCCCTCCTCGTTGCCACTCTTGCGGACATCATGCTGCTGGTGGTGCGTCATTTCCACCAAAAGCCGAGTTGATGGGCATATAAAAATTGCAGCCTTGTAATGTGAACACCCTGCTGTGAGAAAGCAAAGATTTACTACACTTTGGAAATAAAATGCTACGTTCTAAGATGTACTTGAAAGAACAATCTTTAAAACACCATAAAGAGACAGTACATACCAATAGAATAACAACTTGTCATCTTCTTGTTCCCGCCACCCTTCCCCCCTCCTCGTTTCCACTCTTGCGGACATCATGCTGCTGGTGGTGCATCATTTCCACCAAAAGGCCAGTTGATGGGCATATAAAAATTGCAGCCTTGTAATGTGAACACCCTGCTGTGAGAAAGCAAAGATTTAATACTCTTTGGAAATAAAATGCTATGTTCTAAGATGTACTTGAAAGTACTATCTTTAAAACACCATAAAGAGACAGTACATACCAATAGAATAACAACTTGTCATCTTCTTGTTCCCGCCACCCCCCCCCCCCCCCTCCTCGTTGCCACTCTTGCGGACATCATGCTGCTGGTGGTGCGTCATTTCCACCAAAAGCCCAGTTGATGGGCATATAAAAATTGCAGCCTTGTAATGTGAACACCCTGCTGTGAGAAAGCAAAGATTTACTACACTTTGGAAATAAAATGCTACGTTCTAAGATGTACTTGAAAGAACAATCTTTAAAACAGCATAAAGAGACAGTACATACCAATAGAATAACAACTTGTCATCTTCTTGTTCCCGCCACCCCACCCCCCCACCCCTCCTCGTTGCCACTCTTGCGGACATCATGCTGCTGGTGGTGCGTCATTTCCACCAAAAGCCGAGTTGATGGGCATATAAAAATTGCAGCCTTGTAATGTGAACACCCTGCTGTGAGAAAGCAAAGATTTACTACACTTTGGAAATAAAATGCTACGTTCTAAGATGTACTTGAAAGTACAATCTTTAAAACACCATAAAGAGACAGTACATACCAATAGAATAACAACTTGTCATCTTCTTGTTCCCGCCACCCTTCCCCCCTCCTCGTTTCCACTCTTGCGGACATCATGCTGCTGGTGGTGCATCATTTCCACCAAAAGGCCAGTTGATGGGCATATAAAAATTGCAGCCTTGTAATGTGAACACCCTGCTGTGAGAAAGCAAAGATTTAATACTCTTTGGAAATAAAATGCTATGTTCTAAGATGTACTTGAAAGTACTATCTTTAAAACACCATAAAGAGACAGTACATACCAATAGAATAACAACTTGTCATCTTCTTGTTCCCGCCACCCCCCCCCCCCCCCTCCTCGTTGCCACTCTTGCGGACATCATGCTGCTGGTGGTGCGTCATTTCCACCAAAAGCCCAGTTGATGGGCATATAAAAATTGCAGCCTTGTAATGTGAACACCCTGCTGTGAGAAAGCAAAGATTTACTACACTTTGGAAATAAAATGCTACGTTCTAAGATGTACTTGAAAGAACAATCTTTAAAACACCATAAAGAGACAGTACATACCAATAGAATAACAACTTGTCATCTTCTTGTTCCCGACCCCAGCCCCCCCCCCCCTCGTTGCCGCTCTTGCGGACATCATGCTGCTGGTGGTGTGTCATTTCCACCAAAAGCCCAGTTGATGGGCATATAAAAATTGCAGCCTTGTAATGAGAACACCCTGCTGTGAGAAAGCAAAGATTTACTACACTTTGGAATAAAAATGCTACGCTCTCAGATGTACTTGAAAGAACATTCTTTAAAACACCATAAAGAGACAGTACATACCAATAGAATAACAACTTGTCATCTTCTTGTTCCCGACCCCAGCCCCCCCACTCATTGCCACTCTTGCGGACATCATGCTGCTGGTGGTGCGTCATTTCCACCAAAAGCCGAGTTGATGGGCATATAAAAATTGCAGCCTTGTAATGTGAACACCCTGCTGTGAGAAAGCAAAGATTTAATACTCTTTGGAAATAAAATGCTATGTTCTAAGATGTACTTGAAAGTACTATCTTTAAAACACCATAAAGAGACAGTACATACCAATAGAATAACAACTTGTCATCTTCTTGTTCCCGCCACCCCCCCCCCCCCTCCTCGTTGCCACTCTTGCGGACATCATGCTGCTGGTGGTGCGTCATTTCCACCAAAAGCCCAGTTGATGGGCATATAAAAATTGCAGCCTTGTAATGTGAACACCCTGCTGTGAGAAAGCAAAGATTTACTACACTTTGGAAATAAAATGCTACGTTCTAAGATGTACTTGAAAGAACAATCTTTAAAACACCATAAAGAGACAGTACATACCAATAGAATAACAACTTGTCATCTTCTTGTTCCCGCCACCCCACCCCCCCACCCCTCCTCGTTGCCACTCTTGCGGACATCATGCTGCTGGTGGTGCGTCATTTCCACCAAAAGCCGAGTTGATGGGCATATAAAAATTGCAGCCTTGTAATGTGAACACCCTGCTGTGAGAAAGCAAAGATTTACTACACTTTGGAAATAAAATGCTATGTTCTAAGATGTACTTGAAAGTACTATCTTTAAAACACCATAAAGAGACAGTACATACCAATAGAATAACAACTTGTCATCTTCTTGTTCCCGCCACCCCACCCCCCCACCCCTCCTCGTTGCCACTCTTGCGGACATCATGCTGCTGGTGGTGCGTCATTTCCACCAAAAGCCCAGTTGATGGGCATATAAAAATTGCAGCCTTGTAATGTGAACACCCTGCTGTGAGAAAGCAAAGATTTACTACACTTTGGAAATAAAATGCTACGTTCTAAGATGTACTTGAAAGTACAATCTTTAAAACAGCATAAAGAGACAGTACATACCAATAGAATAACAACTTGTCATCTTCTTGTTACCGCCACCCCCCCTCCCCTCCTCGTTGCCACTCTTGCGGACATCATGCTGCTGGTGGTGCGTCATTTCCACCAAAAGGCCAGTTGATGGGCATATAAAAATTGCAGCCTTGTAATGTAAACACCCTGCTGTGAGAAAGCAAAGATTTACTACACTTTGGAAATAAAATGCTACGTTCTAAGATGTATTTGAAAGAACAATCTTTAAAACACCATAAAGAGACAGTACATACCAATAGAATAACAACTTGTCATCTTCTTGTTCCCGCCACCCCCCCCCCCCCCCTCCTCGTTGCCACTCTTGCGGACATCATGCTGCTGGTGGTGCGTCATTTCCACCAAAAGCCGAGTTGATGGGCATATAAAAATTGCAGCCTTGTAATGTGAACACCCTGCTGTGAGAAAGCAAAGATTTAAAACTCTTTGGAAATAAAATGCTATGTTCTAAGATGTACTTGAAAGTACTATCTTTAAAACACCATAGAGAGACAGTACATACCAATAGGATAACAACTTGTCATCTTCTTGTTCCCGCCACCCCCCCCCCCCCCTCCTCGTTGCCACTCTTGCGGACATCATGCTGCTGGTGGTGCGTCATTTCCACCAAAAGCCCAGTTGATGGGCATATAAAAATTGCAGCCTTGTAATGTGAACACCCTGCTGTGAGAAAGCAAAGATTTACTACACTTTGGAAATAAAATGCTACGTTCTAAGATGTACTTGAAAGTACAATCTTTAAAACAGCATAAAGAGACAGTACATACCAATAGAATAACAACTTGTCATCTTCTTGTTACCGCCACCCCCCCTCCCCTCCTCGTTGCCACTCTTGCGGACATCATGCTGCTGGTGGTGCGTCATTTCCACCAAAAGCCGAGTTGATGGGCATATATAAATTGCAGCCTTGTAATGTGAACACCCTGCTGTGAGAAAGCAAAGATTTACTACACTTTGGAAATAAAATGCTACGTTCTAAGATGTACTTGAAAGAACAATCTTTAAAACACCATAAAGAGGCAGTACATACCAATAGAATAACAACTTGTCATCTTCTTGTTCCCGACCCCAGCCCCCCCCCTCGTTGCCACTCTTGCGGACATCATGCTGCTGGTGGTGCGTCATTTCCACCAAAAGCCGAGTTGATGGGCATATATAAATTGCAGCCTTGTAATGTGAACACCCTGCTGTGAGAAAGCAAAGATTTACTACACTTTGGAAATAAAATGCTACGTTCTAAGATGTACTTGAAAGTACAATCTTTAAAACAGCATAAAGAGACAGTACATACCAATAGAATAACAACTTGTCATCTTCTTGTTACCGCCACCCCCCCTCCCCTCCTCGTTGCCACTCTTGCGGACATCATGCTGCTGGTGGTGCGTCATTTCCACCAAAAGCCCAGTTGATGGGCATATAAAAATTGCAGCCTTGTAATGTGAACACCCTGCTGTGAGAAAGCAAAGATTTACTACACTTTGGAAATAAAATGCTACGTTCTAAGATGTACTTGAAAGTACAATCTTTAAAACACCATAAAGAGACAGTACATACCAATAGAATAACAACTTGTCATCTTCTTGTTCCCGACCCCAGCCCCCACCCCCCTCGTTGCCGCTCTTGCGGACATCATGCTGCTGGTGGTGCGTCATTTCCACCAAAAGGCCAGTTGATGGGCATATAAAAATTGCAGCCTTGTAATGTGAACACCCTGCTGTGAGAAAGCAAAAATTTACTACAATTTTGAAATAAAATGCTACGTTCTAAGATGTATTTGAAAGAACAATCTTTAAAACACCATAAAGAGACAGTACATACCAATAGAATAACAACTTGTCATCTTCTTGTTCCCGCCACCCCCCCCCCCCCCTCCTCGTTGCCACTCTTGCGGACATCATGCTGCTGGTGGTGCGTCATTTCCACAAAAAGCCCAGTTGATGGGCATATAAAAATTGCAGCCTTGTAATGAGAACACCCTGCTGTGAGAAAGCAAAGATTTACTACACTTTGGAATAAAAATGCTACGTTCTAAGATGTACTTGAAAGAACATTCTTTAAAACACCAGAAAGAGACAGTACATACCAATAGAATAACAACTTGTCATCTTCTTGTTCCCGACCCCAGCCCCCCCACTCATTGCCACTCTTGAGGACATCATGCTGCTGGTGGTGCGTCATTTCCACCAAAAGCCGAGTTGATGGGCATATAAAAATTGCAGCCTTGTAATGTGAACACCCTGCTGTGAGAAAGCAAAGATTTAATACTCTTTGGAAATAAAATGCTATGTTCTAAGATGTACTTGAAAGTACTATCTTTAAAACACCATAAAGAGACAGTACATACCAATAGAATAACAACTTGTCATCTTCTTGTTCCCGCCACCCCCCCCCCCCCCTCCTCGTTGCCACTCTTGCGGACATCATGCTGCTGGTGGTGCGTCATTTCCACCAAAAGCCCAGTTGATGGGCATATAAAAATTGCAGCCTTGTAATGTGAACACCCTGCTGTGAGAAAGCAAAGATTTACTACACTTTGGAAATAAAATGCTACGTTCTAAGATGTACTTGAAAGTACAATCTTTAAAACAGCATAAAGAGACAGTACATACCAATAGAATAACAACTTGTCATCTTCTTGTTACCGCCACCCCCCCTCCCCTCCTCGTTGCCACTCTTGCGGACATCATGCTGCTGGTGGTGCGTCATTTCCACCAAAAGGCCAGTTGATGGGCATATAAAAATTGCAGCCTTGTAATGTGAACACCCTGCTGTGAGAAAGCAAAGATTTACTACACTTTGGAAATAAAATGCTACGTTCTAAGATGTATTTGAAAGAACAATCTTTAAAACACCATAAAGAGACAGTACATACCAATAGAATAACAACTTGTCATCTTCTTGTTCCCGCCACCCCCCCCCCCCCCTCCTCGTTGCCACTCTTGCGGACATCATGCTGCTGGTGGTGCGTCATTTCCACCAAAAGCCGAGTTGATGGGCATATAAAAATTGCAGCCTTGTAATGTGAACACCCTGCTGTGAGAAAGCAAAGATTTAATACTCTTTGGAAATAAAAAGCTATGTTCTAAGATGTACTTGAAAGTACTATCTTTAAAACACCATAAAGAGACAGTACATACCAATAGAACAACAACTTGTCATCTTCTTGTTCCCGCCACCCCCCCCCCCCTCCTCGTTGCCACTCTTGCGGACATCATGCTGCTGGTGGTGCGTCATTTCCACCAAAAGCCCAGTTGATGGGCATATAAAAATTGCAGCCTTGTAATGTGAACACCCTGCTGTGAGAAAGCAAAGATTTACTACACTTTGGAAATAAAATGCTACGTTCTAAGATGTACTTGAAAGTACAATCTTTAAAACAGCATAAAGAGACAGTACATACCAATAGAATAACAACTTGTCATCTTCTTGTTACCACCACCCCCCCTCCCCTCCTCGTTGCCACTCTTGCGGACATCATGCTGCTGGTGGTGCGTCATTTCCACCAAAAGGCCAGTTGATGGGCATATAAAAATTGCAGCCTTGTAATGTGAACACCCTGCTGTGAGAAAGCAAAGATTTACTACACTTTGGAAATAAAATGCTACGTTCTAAGATGTATTTGAAAGAACAATCTTTAAAACACCATAAAGAGACAGTACATACCAATAGAATAACAACTTGTCATCTTCTTGTTCCCGCCACCCCCCCCCCCCCCCTCCTCGTTGCCACTCTTGCGGACATCATGCTGCTGGTGGTGCGTCATTTCCACCAAAAGCCGAGTTGATGGGCATATAAAAATTGCAGCCTTGTAATGTGAACACCCTGCTGTGAGAAAGCAAAGATTTAATACTCTTTGGAAATAAAATGCTATGTTCTAAGATGTACTTGAAAGTACTATCTTTAAAACACCATAAAGAGACAGTACATACCAATCGAATAACAACTTGTCATCTTCTTGTTCCCGCCACCCCCCCCCCCTCCTCGTTGCCACTCTTGCGGACATCATGCTGCTGGTGGTGCGTCATTTCCACCAAAAGCCGAGTTGATGGGCATATAAAAATTGCAGCCTTGTAATGTTAACACCCTGCTGTGAGAAAGCAAAGATTTACTACACTTTGGAAATAAAATGCTACGTTCTAAGATGTACTTGAAAGTACAATCTTTAAAACAGCATAAAGAGACAGTACATACCAATAGAATAACAACTTGTCATCTTCTTGTTACCGCCACCCCCCCCTCCCCTCCTCGTTGCCACTCTTGCGGACATCATGCTGCTGGTGGTGCGTCATTTCCACCAAAAGGCCAGTTGATGGGCATATAAAAATTGCAGCCTTGTAATGTGAACACCCTGCTGTGAGAAAGCAAAGATTTACTACACTTTGGAAATAAAATGCTACGTTCTAAGATGTACTTGAAAGAACAGTCTCTAAAATCACCATAAAGAGACAGTACATACCAATAGAATAACAACTTGTCATCTTCTTGTTCCCGCCACCCCCCCCCCCCCTCGTTGCCACTCTTGCGGACATCATGCTGCTGGTGGTGCGTCATTTCCACCAAAAGCCCAGTTGATGGGCATATAAAAATTGCAGCCTTGTAATGAGAACACCCTGCTGTGAGAAAGCAAAGATTTACTACACTTTGGAATAAAAATGCTACGTTCTAAGATGTACTTGAAAGAACATTCTTTAAAACACCATTAAGAGACAGTACATACCAATAGAATAACAACTTGTCATCTTCTTGTTCCCGACCCCAGCCCCCCCACTCATTGCCACTCTTGCGGACATCATGCTGCTGGTGGTGCGTCATTGCAACCAAAAGCCGAGTTGATGGGCATATAAAAATTGCAGCCTTGTAATGTGAACACCCTGCTGTGAGAAAGCAAAGATTTACTACACTTTGGAAATAAAATGCTACGTTCTAAGATGTACTTGAAAGTACAATCTTTAAAACAGCATAAAGAGACAGTACATACCAATAGAATAACAACTTGTCATCTTCTTGTTACCGCCACCCCCCCTCCCCTCCTCGTTGCCACTCTTGCGGGCATCATGCTGCTGGTGGTGCGTCATTTCCACCAAAAGCCCAGTTGATGGGCAAATAAAAATTGCAGCCTTGTAATGTGAACACCCTGCTGCGAGAAAGCAAAGATTTACTACACTTTGGAAATAAAATGCCACGTTCTAAGATGTACTTGAAAGTACAATCTTTAAAACACCATAAAGAGACAGTACATACCAATAGAATAACAACTTGTCATCTTCTTGTTCCCGCCACCCCCCCCCCCCCCTCCTCGTTGCCACTCTTGCGGATATCATGCTGCTGGTGGTGCGTGATTTCCACCAAAAGCCCAGTTGATGGGCATATAAAAATTGCAGCCTTGTAATGTGAACACCTTGCTGTGAGAAAGCAAAGATTTACTACACTTTGGAAATAAAATGCTACGTTCTAAGATGTACTTGAAAGTACAATCTTTAAAACACCATAAAGAGACAGTACATACCAATAGAATAACAACTTGTCATCTTCTTGTTCCCGCCACCCTTCCCCCCTCCTCGTTTCCACTCTTGCGGACATCATGCTGCTGGTGGTGCATCATTTCCACCAAAAGGCCAGTTGATGGGCATATAAAAATTGCAGCCTTGTAATGTGAACACCCTGCTGTGAGAAAGCAAAGATTTAATACTCTTTGGAAATAAAATGCTATGTTCTAAGATGTACTTGAAAGTACTATCTTTAAAACACCATAAAGAGACAGTACATACCAATAGAATAACAACTTGTCATCTTCTTGTTCCCGCCACCCCCCCCCCCCCCCTCCTCGTTGCCACTCTTGCGGACATCATGCTGCTGGTGGTGCGTCATTTCCACCAAAAGCCCAGTTGATGGGCATATAAAAATTGCAGCCTTGTAATGTGAACACCCTGCTGTGAGAAAGCAAAGATTTACTACACTTTGGAAATAAAATGCTACGTTCTAAGATGTACTTGAAAGAACAATCTTTAAAACACCATAAAGAGACAGTACATACCAATAGAATAACAACTTGTCATCTTCTTGTTCCCGACCCCAGCCCCCCCCCCCCCCCCTCGTTGCCGCTCTTGCGGACATCATGCTGCTGGTGGTGTGTCATTTCCACCAAAAGCCCAGTTGATGGGCATATAAAAATTGCAGCCTTGTAATGAGAACACCCTGCTGTGAGAAAGCAAAGATTTACTACACTTTGGAATAAAAATGCTACGCTCTAAGATGTACTTGAAAGAACATTCTTTAAAACACCATAAAGAGACAGTACATACCAATAGAATAACAACTTGTCATCTTCTTGTTCCCGACCCCAGCCCCCCCACTCATTGCCACTCTTGCGGACATCATGCTGCTGGTGGTGCGTCATTTCCACCAAAAGCCGAGTTGATGGGCATATAAAAATTGCAGCCTTGTAATGTGAACACCCTGCTGTGAGAAAGCAAAGATTTAATACTCTTTGGAAATAAAATGCTATGTTCTAAGATGTACTTGAAAGTACTATCTTTAAAACACCATAAAGAGACAGTACATACCAATAGAATAACAACTTGTCATCTTCTTGTTCCCGCCACCCCCCCCCCCCCCTCCTCGTTGCCACTCTTGCGGACATCATGCTGCTGGTGGTGCGTCATTTCCACCAAAAGCCCAGTTGATGGGCATATAAAAATTGCAGCCTTGTAATGTGAACACCCTGCTGTGAGAAAGCAAAGATTTACTACACTTTGGAAATAAAATGCTACGTTCTAAGATGTACTTGAAAGTACAATCTTTAAAACAGCATAAAGAGACAGTACATACCAATAGAATAACAACTTGTCATCTTCTTGTTACCACCACCCCCCCTCCCCTCCTCGTTGCCACTCTTGCGGACATCATGCTGCTGGTGGTGCGTCATTTCCACCAAAAGCCGAGTTGATGGGCATATATAAATTGCAGCCTTGTAATGTGAACACCCTGCTGTGAGAAAGCAAAGATTTACTACACTTTGGAAATAAAATGCTACGTTCTAAGATGTACTTGAAAGAACAATCTCTAAAATCACCATAAAGAGACAGTACATACCAATAGAATAACAACTTGTCATCTTCTTGTTCCCGCCACCCCCCCCCCCCCTCGTTGCCACTCTTGCGGACATCATGCTGCTGGTGGTGCGTCATTTCCACCAAAAGCCCAGTTGATGGGCATATAAAAATTGCAGCCTTGTAATGTGAACACCCTGCTGTGAGAAAGCAAAGATTTACTACACTTTGGAAATAAAATGCTACGTTCTAAGATGTACTTGAAAGAACAATCTTTAAAACACCATAAAGAGACAGTACATACCAATAGAATAACAACTTGTCATCTTCTTGTTCCCGCCACCCCCCCCTCCCCCCCTCGTTGCCATTCTTGCGGACATCATGCTGCTGGTGGTGCGTCATTTCCACCAAAAGCCGAGTTGATGGGCATATAAAAATTGCAGCCTTGTAATGTGAACACCCTGCTGTGAGAAAGCAAAGATTTACTACTCTTTGGAAATAAAATGCTATGTTCTAAGATGTACTTGAAAGTACTATCTTTAAAACACCATAAAGAGACAGTACATACCAATAGAATAACAACTTGTCATCTTCTTGTTCCCGCCACCCCACCCCCCCCCCCCTCCTCGTTGCCACTCTTGCGGACATCATGCTGCTGGTGGTGCGTCATTTCCACCAAAAGCCCAGTTGATGGGCATATAAAAATTGCAGCCTTGTAATGTGAACACCCTGCTGTGAGAAAGCAAAGATTTACTACACTTTGGAAATAAAATGCTACGTTCTAAGATGTACTTGAAAGTACAATCTTTAAAACAGCATAAAGAGACAGTACATACCAATAGAATAACAACTTGTCATCTTCTTGTTACCGCCACCCCCCCTCCCCTCCTCGTTGCCACTCTTGCGGACATCATGCTGCTGGTGGTGCGTCATTTCCACCAAAAGGCCAGTTGATGGGCATATAAAAATTGCAGCCTTGTAATGTGAACACCCTGCTGTGAGAAAGCAAAGATTTACTACTCTTTGGAAATAAAATGCTATGTTCTAAGATGTACTTGAAAGTACTATCTTTAAAACACCATAAAGAGACAGTACATACCAATAGAATAACAACTTGTCATCTTCTTGTTCCCGCCACCCCACCCCCCCCCCCCTCCTCGTTGCCACTCTTGCGGACATCATGCTGCTGGTGGTGCGTCATTTCCACCAAAAGCCCAGTTGATGGGCATATAAAAATTGCAGCCTTGTAATGTGAACACCCTGCTGTGAGAAAGCAAAGATTTACTACTCTTTGGAAATAAAATGCTATGTTCTAAGATGTACTTGAAAGTACTATCTTTAAAACACCATAAAGAGACAGTACATACCAATAGAATAACAACTTGTCATCTTCTTGTTCCCGCCACCCCACCCCCCCCCCCCCCTCCTCGTTGCCACTCTTGCGGACATCATGCTGCTGGTGGTGCGTCATTTCCACCAAAAGCCCAGTTGATGGGCATATAAAAATTGCAGCCTTGTAATGTGAACACCCTGCTGTGAGAAAGCAAAGATTTACTACACTTTGGAAATAAAATGCTACGTTCTAAGATGTACTTGAAAGAACAATCTCTAAAATCACCATAAAGAGACAGTACATACCAATAGAATAACAACTTGTCATCTTCTTGTTCCCGCCACCCCCCCCCCCCCCCCCCTCGTTGCCATTCTTGCGGACATCATGCTGCTGGTGGTGCGTCATTTCCACCAAAAGCCGAGTTGATGGGCATATAAAAATTGCAGCCTTGTAATGTGAACACCCTGCTGTGAGAAAGCAAAGATTTACTACTCTTTGGAAATAAAATGCTATGTTCTAAGATGTACTTGAAAGTACTATCTTTAAAACACCATAAAGAGACAGTACATACCAATAGAATAACAACTTGTCATCTTCTTGTTCCCGCCACCCCACCCCCCCCCCCCCTCCTCGTTGCCACTCTTGCGGACATCATGCTGCTGGTGGTGCGTCATTTCCACCAAAAGCCCAGTTGATGGGCATATAAAAATTGCAGCCTTGTAATGTGAACACCCTGCTGTGAGAAAGCAAAGATTTACTACTCTTTGGAAATAAAATGCTATGTTCTAAGATGTACTTGAAAGTACTATCTTTAAAACACCATAAAGAGACAGTACATACCAATAGAATAACAACTTGTCATCTTCTTGTTCCCGCCACCCCACCCCCCCCCCCCTCCTCGTTGCCACTCTTGCGGACATCATGCTGCTGGTGGTGCGTCATTTCCACCAAAAGCCCAGTTGATGGGCATATAAAAATTGCAGCCTTGTAATGTGAACACCCTGCTGTGAGAAAGCAAAGATTTACTACACTTTGGAAATAAAATGCTACGTTCTAAGATGTACTTGAAAGTACAATCTTTAAAACAGCATAAAGAGACAGTACATACCAATAGAATAACAACTTGTCATCTTCTTGTTACCGCCACCCCCCCTCCCCTCCTCGTTGCCACTCTTGCGGACATCATGCTGCTGGTGGTGCGTCATTTCCACCAAAAGGCCAGTTGATGGGCATATAAAAATTGCAGCCTTGTAATGTGAACACCCTGCTGTGAGAAAGCAAAGATTTACTACACTTTGGAAATAAAATGCTACGTTCTAAGATGTATTTGAAAGAACAATCTTTAAAACACCATAAAGAGACAGTACATACCAATAGAATAACAACTTGTCATCTTCTTGTTCCCGCCACCCCCCCCCCCCTCCTCGTTGCCACTCTTGCGGACATCATGCTGCTGGTGGTGCGTCATTTCCACCAAAAGCCGAGTTGATGGGCATATAAAAATTGCAGCCTTGTAATGTGAACACCCTGCTGTGAGAAAGCAAAGATTTAATACTCTTTGGAAATAAAATGCTATGTTCTAAGATGTACTTGAAAGTACTATCTTTAAAACACCATAAAGAGACAGTACATACCAATCGAATAACAACTTGTCATCTTCTTGTTCCCGCCACCCCCCCCCCCTCCTCGTTGCCACTCTTGCGGACATCATGCTGCTGGTGGTGCGTCATTTCCACCAAAAGCCCAGTTGATGGGCATATAAAAATTGCAGCCTTGTAATGTGAACACCCTGCTGTGAGAAAGCAAAGATTTACTACACTTTGGAAATAAAATGCTACGTTCTAAGATGTACTTGAAAGTACAATCTTTAAAACAGCATAAAGAGACAGTACATACCAATAGAATAACAACTTGTCATCTTCTTGTTCCCGCCACCCCCCCCTCCCCCCCTCGTTGCCATTCTTGCGGACATCATGCTGCTGGTGGTGCGTCATTTCCACCAAAAGCCGAGTTGATGGGCATATAAAAATTGCAGCCTTGTAATGTGAACACCCTGCTGTGAGAAAGCAAAGATTTACTACTCTTTGGAAATAAAATGCTATGTTCTAAGATGTACTTGAAAGTACTATCTTTAAAACACCATAAAGAGACAGTACATACCAATAGAATAACAACTTGTCATCTTCTTGTTCCCGCCACCCCACCCCCCCCCCCCTCCTCGTTGCCACTCTTGCGGACATCATGCTGCTGGTGGTGCGTCATTTCCACCAAAAGCCCAGTTGATGGGCATATAAAAATTGCAGCCTTGTAATGTGAACACCCTGCTGTGAGAAAGCAAAGATTTACTACTCTTTGGAAATAAAATGCTATGTTCTAAGATGTACTTGAAAGTACTATCTTTAAAACACCATAAAGAGACAGTACATACCAATAGAATAACAACTTGTCATCTTCTTGTTCCCGCCACCCCACCCCCCCCCCCCTCCTCGTTGCCACTCTTGCGGACATCATGCTGCTGGTGGTGCGTCATTTCCACCAAAAGCCCAGTTGATGGGCATATAAAAATTGCAGCCTTGTAATGTGAACACCCTGCTGTGAGAAAGCAAAGATTTACTACTCTTTGGAAATAAAATGCTATGTTCTAAGATGTACTTGAAAGAACATTCTTTAAAACACCATAAAGAGACAGTACATACCAATAGAATAACAACTTGTCATCTTCTTGTTCCCGACCCCAGCCCCCCCCACTCGTTGTCACTCTTGCGGACATCATGCTGCTGGTGGTGCGTCATTTCCACCAAAAGCCGAGTTGATGGGCATATAAAAATTGCAGCCTTGTAATGTGAACACCCTGCTGTGAGAAAGCAAAGATTTACTACTCTTTGGAAATAAAATGCTATGTTCTAAGATGTACTTGAAAGTACTATCTTTAAAACACCATAAAGAGACAGTACATACCAATAGAATAACAACTTGTCATCTTCTTGTTCCCGCCACCCCACCCCCCCCCCCCTCCTCGTTGCCACTCTTGCGGACATCATGCTGCTGGTGGTGCGTCATTTCCACCAAAAGCCCAGTTGATGGGCATATAAAAATTGCAGCCTTGTAATGTGAACACCCTGCTGTGAGAAAGCAAAGATTTACTACACTTTGGAAATAAAATGCTACGTTCTAAGATGTACTTGAAAGTACAATCTTTAAAACAGCATAAAGAGACAGTACATACCAATAGAATAACAACTTGTCATCTTCTTGTTACCGCCACCCCCCCTCCCCTCCTCGTTGCCACTCTTGCGGACATCATGCTGCTGGTGGTGCGTCATTTCCACCAAAAGGCCAGTTGATGGGCATATAAAAATTGCAGCCTTGTAATGTGAACACCCTGCTGTGAGAAAGCAAAGATTTACTACACTTTGGAAATAAAATGCTACGTTCTAAGATGTATTTGAAAGAACAATCTTTAAAACACCATAAAGAGACAGTACATACCAATAGAATAACAACTTGTCATCTTCTTGTTCCCGCCACCCCCCCCCCCCCTCCTCGTTGCCACTCTTGCGGACATCATGCTGCTGGTGGTGCGTCATTTCCACCAAAAGCCGAGTTGATGGGCATATAAAAATTGCAGCCTTGTAATGTGAACACCCTGCTGTGAGAAAGCAAAGATTTAATACTCTTTGGAAATAAAATGCTATGTTCTAAGATGTACTTGAAAGTACTATCTTTAAAACACCATAAAGAGACAGTACATACCAATCGAATAACAACTTGTCATCTTCTTGTTCCCGCCACCCCCCCCCCTCCTCGTTGCCACTCTTGCGGACATCATGCTGCTGGTGGTGCGTCATTTCCACCAAAAGCCCAGTTGATGGGCATATAAAAATTGCAGCCTTGTAATGTGAACACCCTGCTGTGAGAAAGCAAAGATTTACTACACTTTGGAAATAAAATGCTACGTTCTAAGATGTACTTGAAAGTACAATCTTTAAAACAGCATAAAGAGACAGTACATACCAATAGAATAACAACTTGTCATCTTCTTGTTACCGCCACCCCCCCTCCCCTCCTCGTTGCCACTCTTGCGGACATCATGCTGCTGGTGGTGCGTCATTTCCACCAAAAGGCCAGTTGATGGGCATATAAAAATTGCAGCCTTGTAATGTGAACACCCTGCTGTGAGAAAGCAAAGATTTACTACACTTTGGAAATAAAATGCTACGTTCTAAGATGTACTTGAAAGAACAATCTCTAAAATCACCATAAAGAGACAGTACATACCAATAGAATAACAACTTGTCATCTTCTTGTTCCCGCCACCCCCCCCCCCCTCGTTGCCACTCTTGCGGACATCATGCTGCTGGTGGTGCGTCATTTCCACCAAAAGCCCAGTTGATGGGCATATAAAAATTGCAGCCTTGTAATGTGAACACCCTGCTGTGAGAAAGCAAAGATTTAATACTCTTTGGAAATAAAATGCTATGTTCTAAGATGTACTTGAAAGTACTATCTTTAAAACACCATAAAGAGACAGTACATACCAATAGAATAACAACTTGTCATCTTCTTGTTCCCGCCACCCCCCCCCCCCCCCCTCCTCGTTGCCACTCTTGCGGACATCATGCTGCTGGTGGTGCGTCATTTCCACCAAAAGCCCAGTTGATGGGCATATAAAAATTGCAGCCTTGTAATGTGAACACCCTGCTGTGAGAAAGCAAAGATTTACTACACTTTGGAAATAAAATGCTACGTTCTAAGATGTACTTGAAAGTACAATCTTTAAAACAGCATAAAGAGACAGTACATACCAATAGAATAACAACTTGTCATCTTCTTGTTACCGCCACCCCCCCTCCCCTCCTCGTTGCCACTCTTGCGGACATCATGCTGCTGGTGGTGCGTCATTTCCACCAAAAGCCCAGTTGATGGGCAAATAAAAATTGCAGCCTTGTAATGTGAACACCCTGCTGCGAGAAAGCAAAGATTTACTACACTTTGGAAATAAAATGCCACGTTCTAAGATGTACTTGAAAGTACAATCTTTAAAACACCATAAAGAGACAGTACATACCAATAGAATAACAACTTGTCATCTTCTTGTTCCCGCCACCCTTCCCCCCTCCTCGTTTCCACTCTTGCGGACATCATGCTGCTGGTGGTGCATCATTTCCACCAAAAGGCCAGTTGATGGGCATATAAAAATTGCAGCCTTGTAATGTGAACACCCTGCTGTGAGAAAGCAAAGATTTAATACTCTTTGGAAATAAAATGCTATGTTCTAAGATGTACTTGAAAGTACTATCTTTAAAACACCATAAAGAGACAGTACATACCAATAGAATAACAACTTGTCATCTTCTTGTTCCCGCCACCCCCCCCCCCCCCTCCTCGTTGCCACTCTTGCGGACATCATGCTGCTGGTGGTGCGTCATTTCCACCAAAAGCCCAGTTGATGGGCATATAAAAATTGCAGCCTTGTAATGTGAACACCCTGCTGTGAGAAAGCAAAGATTTACTACACTTTGGAAATAAAATGCTACGTTCTAAGATGTACTTGAAAGAACAATCTTTAAAACACCATAAAGAGACAGTACATACCAATAGAATAACAACTTGTCATCTTCTTGTTCCCGACCCCAGCCCCCCCCCCCCCTCGTTGCCGCTCTTGCGGACATCATGCTGCTGGTGGTGTGTCATTTCCACCAAAAGCCCAGTTGATGGGCATATAAAAATTGCAGCCTTGTAATGAGAACACCCTGCTGTGAGAAAGCAAAGATTTACTACACTTTGGAATAAAAATGCTACGCTCTAAGATGTACTTGAAAGAACATTCTTTAAAACACCATAAAGAGACAGTACATACCAATAGAATAACAACTTGTCATCTTCTTGTTCCCGACCCCAGCCCCCCCACTCATTGCCACTCTTGCGGACATCATGCTGCTGGTGGTGCGTCATTTCCACCAAAAGCCGAGTTGATGGGCATATAAAAATTGCAGCCTTGTAATGTGAACACCCTGCTGTGAGAAAGCAAAGATTTAATACTCTTTGGAAATAAAATGCTATGTTCTAAGATGTACTTGAAAGTACTATCTTTAAAACACCATAAAGAGACAGTACATACCAATAGAATAACAACTTGTCATCTTCTTGTTCCCGCCACCCCCCCCCCCCTCCTCGTTGCCACTCTTGCGGACATCATGCTGCTGGTGGTGCGTCATTTCCACCAAAAGCCCAGTTGATGGGCATATAAAAATTGCAGCCTTGTAATGTGAACACCCTGCTGTGAGAAAGCAAAGATTTACTACACTTTGGAAATAAAATGCTACGTTCTAAGATGTACTTGAAAGTACAATCTTTAAAACAGCATAAAGAGACAGTACATACCAATAGAATAACAACTTGTCATCTTCTTGTTACCACCACCCCCCCTCCCCTCCTCGTTGCCACTCTTGCGGACATCATGCTGCTGGTGGTGCGTCATTTCCACCAAAAGCCGAGTTGATGGGCATATATAAATTGCAGCCTTGTAATGTGAACACCCTGCTGTGAGAAAGCAAAGATTTACTACACTTTGGAAATAAAATGCTACGTTCTAAGATGTACTTGAAAGAACAATCTCTAAAATCACCATAAAGAGACAGTACATACCAATAGAATAACAACTTGTCATCTTCTTGTTCCCGCCACCCCCCCCCCCCTCGTTGCCACTCTTGCGGACATCATGCTGCTGGTGGTGCGTCATTTCCACCAAAAGCCCAGTTGATGGGCATATAAAAATTGCAGCCTTGTAATGTGAACACCCTGCTGTGAGAAAGCAAAGATTTACTACACTTTGGAAATAAAATGCTACGTTCTAAGATGTACTTGAAAGAACAATCTTTAAAACACCATAAAGAGACAGTACATACCAATAGAATAACAACTTGTCATCTTCTTGTTCCCGCCACCCCCCCCTCCCCCCCTCGTTTCCATTCTTGCGGACATCATGCTGCTGGTGGTGCGTCATTTCCACCAAAAGCCCAGTTGATGGGCATATAAAAATTGCAGCCTTGTAATGTGAACACCCTGCTGTGAGAAAGCAAAGATTTACTACACTTTGGAAATAAAATGCTACGTTCTAAGATGTACTTGAAAGAACAATCTTTAAAACACCATAAAGAGACAGTACATACCAATAGAATAACAACTTGTCATCTTCTTGTTCCCGACCCCAGCCCCCCCCACTCGTTGTCACTCTTGCGGACATCATGCTGCTGGTGGTGCGTCATTTCCACCAAAAGCCGAGTTGATGGGCATATAAAAATTGCAGCCTTGTAATGTGAACACCCTGCTGTGAGAAAGCAAAGATTTAATACTCTTTGGAAATAAAATGCTACGTTCTAAGATGTACTTGAAAGAACAATCTTTATAACACCATAAAGAGACAGTAGATACCAATAGAATAACAACTTGTCATCTTCTTGTTCCCGCCCCCCCCCCCCCCTCGTTGCCACTCTTGCGGACATCATGCTGCTGGTGGTGCGTCATTTCCACCAAAAGCCCAGTTGATGGGCATATAAAAATTGCAGCCTTGTAATGTGAACACCCTGCTGTGAGAAAGCAAAGATTTACAACACTTTGGAAATATAATGCTACGTTCTAAGATGTACTTGAAAGAATAACCTTTAAGACACCACAAAGCGGCTTTACATACCAATAGGATAACAACTTTTCGTCCTCCCATTCCTTGGCCCTCCAACTCTCCCCTCCACCTCCCGATCAGTGCCAATCTTGTGGACATCATGCTGCTGGTGGTGCGTCATTTCCACCAAAAGCCCAGTTGATGAGCAAATAAAAATTGCAGCCTTGTAATGTGAACACCCTGCGGTGAGAAAGCAAAGATTTACTACACTTTGGAAAATAAATGCTACCATCTAAGATGAACTTGAAGGAACAATCTTTAAAACACTATAAAGAGACATTACGTACCAATAGAATAGCAACTTGTCGTCTTATTGATCCCACCCCACATCCTGTCTTGGCCACTCTCGAGGACATGATGCTGCAGGTGGTGTGTCATTTCCAACAAAAGCCCAGTTGACGGGCAAACATTAACTACGCTTTGGAAATGCATTGCTACCATCTTAGATGAACTTGAAAGAACAATCTTTAAAACACTATAAAGAGACATTACGTACCAATAGAATAGCAACTTGTCGTCTTCTTGTTCCCACCCCACACCCAATCTTGTCCCTCTCGAGGACATCATGCTGCTGGTGGTGTGTCATTTCCACCAAAAGCCCAGTTGATGGGCAAATAAAAATTGCAGCCTTGTAATGTGAACACCCTGCTGTGAGAAAGCAAAGATTTACTACACTTTGGAAATAAAATGCTACGTTCTAAGATGTACTTGAAAGTACAATCTTTAAAACAGCATAAAGAGACAATACATACCAATAGAATAACAACTTGTCATCTTCTTGTTACCACCACCCCCCCTCCCCTCCTCGTTGCCACTCTTGCGGACATCATGCTGCTGGTGGTGCGTCATTTCCACCAAAAGCCGAGTTGATGGGCATATATAAATTGCAGCCTTGTAATGTGAACACCCTGCTGTGAGAAAGCAAAGATTTACTACACTTTGGAAATAAAATGCTACGTGTTAAGATGTACTTGAAAGAACAATCTTTAAAACACCATAAAGAGACAGAACATAACAATAGAATAACAACTTGTCATCTTCTTGTTCCCGACCCCAGCCCCCCCCCCCCCTCGTTGCCACTCTTGCGGACATCATGCTGCTGGTGGTGCGTCATTTCCACCAAAAGCCCAGTTGATGGGCATATAAAAATTGCAGCCTTGTAATGTGAACACCCTGCTGTGAGAAAGCAAAGATTTAATACTCTTTGGAAATAAAATGCTACGTTCTAAGATTTACTTGAAAGTACAATCTTTAAAACACCATAAAGAGACAGTACAAACCAATAGAATAACAACTTGTCATCTTCTTGTTCCCGCCACCCCCCCCCCCTCCTCGTTACCACTCTTGCGGCCATCATGCTGCTGGTGGTGCGTCATTTCCACCAAAAGGCCAGTTGATGGGCATATAAAAATTGCAGCCTTGTAATGTGAACACGCTGCTGTGAGAAAGCAAAGATTTACTACACTTTGGAAATAAAATGCTACGTTCTAAGATGTACTTGAAAGTACAATCTTTAAAACACCATAAAGAGACAAAACATACCAATAGAATAACAACTTGTCATCTTCTTGTTCCCGCCACCCCCCCCCTCCTCGTTGCCACTCTTGCGGACATCATGCTGCTGGTGGTGCGTCATTTCCACCAAAAGCACAGTTGATGGGCATATAAAAATTGCAGCCTTGTAATGTGAACACCCTGCTGTGAGAGAGCAAAGATTTACTACACTTTGGAAATAAAATGCTACGTTCTAAGATGTACTTGAAAGAACAATCTTTAAAACACCATAAAGAGACAGTACATACCAATAGAATAACAACTTGTCATCTTCTTGTTCCCGACCCCAGCCCCCCCCCACCGTTGCCACTCTTGCGGACATCATGCTGCTGGTGGTGCGTCATTTCCACCAAAAGCCGAGTTGATGGGCATATTAAAATTGCAGCCTTGTAATGTGAACACCCTGCTGTGAGAAAGCAAAGATTTACTACACTTTGGAAATAAAATGCTACGTGTTAAGATGTACTTGAAAGAACAATCTTTAAAACACCATAAAGAGACAGAACATAACAATAGAATACCAACTTGTCATCTTCTTGTTCCCGACCCCAGCCCCCCCCCTCGTTGCCACTCTTGCGGACATCATGCTGCTGGTGGTGCGTCATTTCCACCAAAAGCCCAGTTGATGGGCATATAAAAATTGCAGCCTTGTAATGTGAACACCCTGCTGTGAGAAAGCAAAGATTTAATACTCTTTGGAAATAAAATGCTATGTTCTAAGATGTACTTGAAAGTACAATCTTTAAAACACCATAAAGAGACAGTACAAACCAATAGAATAACAACTTGTCATCTTCTTGTTCCCGCCACCCCCCCCCCCACCTCCTCGTTACCACTCTGGCGGGCATCATGCTCCTGGTGTGCGTCATTTCCACCAAAAGCCCAGTTGATGGGCATATAAAAATTGCAGCCTTATAATGTGAACACCCTGCTGTGAGAAAGCAAAGATTTACTACACTTTGGAAATAAAATGCTACATTCTAAGATGTACTTGAAAGTACAATCTTTAAAACACCATAAAGAGACAGTACATACCAATAGAATAACAACTTGTCATCTTCTTGTTCCCGCCACCCCCCCCCCCCTCCTCGTTGCCACTCTTGCGGACATCATGCTGCTGGTGGTGCGTCATTTCCACCAAAAGGCCAGTTGATGGGCATATAAAAATTGCAGCCTTGTAATGTGAACACCCTGCTGTGAGAAAGCAAAGATTTACTACACTTTGGAAATAAAATGCTACATTCTAAGATGTACTTGAAAGAACAATCTTTAAAACACCATAAAGAGACAGTACATACCAATAGAATAACAACTTGTCATCTTCTTGTTCCCGATCCCAGCCCCTCGCCTCGTTGCCACTCTTGCGGACATCATGCTGCTGCTGGTGCATCATTTCCACCAAAAGCCGAGTTGATGGGCATATAAAAATTGCAGCTTTGTAATAGGAACACCCTGCTGTGAGAAAGCAAAGATTTAATACTCTTTGGAAATAAAATGCTACGTTCTAAAATGTACTTGAAAGTACAATCTTTAAATCACCATAAAGAGACAGTACATACCAATAGAATAACAACTTGTCATCTTCTTGTTCCCGCCACGCCCCCCCCCCCCCCCCTCCTCGTTGCCACTCTTGCGGACATCATGCTGCTGGTGGTGCGTCATTTCCACCAAAAGCCCAGTTGATGGGCATATAAAAATTGCAGCCTTGTAATGTGAATGCCCTGCTGTGAGAAAGCAAAGATTTACTACACTTTGGAAATAAAATGCTACGTTCTAAGATGTACTTGAAAGTACAATCTTTAAAACACCATAAAGAGACAGTACATACCAATAGAATAACAACTTGTCATCTTCTTGTTCCCGCCACCTCCCCCCCCCCTCCTCGTTACCACTCTTGCGGACATCATGCTGCTGGTGGTGCGTCATTTCCACCAAAAGCCCAGTTAATGGGCATATAAAAATTGTAGCCTTGTAATATGAACACCCTGCTGTGACAAAGCAAAGATTTACTACACTTTGGAAATAAACTGCTACGTTCTAAGATGTACTTGAAAGAACATTCTTTAAAACACCATAAAGAGACAGTACATACCAATAGAATAACAACTTGTCATCTTCTTGTTCCCGACCCCAGCCCCCCCCCTAATTGCCACTCTTGTGGACATCATGCTGCTGGTGGTGCGTCATTTCCACCAAAAGCCGAGTTGATGGGCATATAAAAATTGCAGCCTTGTAATGTGAACACCCTGCAGTGAGAAAGCAAAGATTTAATACTCTTTGGAAATAAAATGCTACGTTCTAAGATGTACTTGAAAGTACTATCTTTAAAACACCATAAAGAGACAGTACAAACCAATAGAATAACAACTTGTCATCTTCTTGTTCCCGCCACCCCCCCCCCCTCCTCGTTACCACTCTTGCGGCCATCATGCTGCTGGTGGTGCGTCATTTCCACCAAAAGCCGAGTTGATGGGCATATTAAAATTGCAGCCTTGTAATGTGAACACCCTGCTGTGAGAAAGCAAAGATTTACTACACTTTGGAAATAAAATGCTACGTTCTAAGATGTACTTGAAAGAACAATCTTTAAAACACCATAAAGAGACAGTACATACCAATAGAATAACAACTTGTCATCTTCTTGTTCCCGCCACCCCCCCCCCCCATTCGTTGCCACTCTTACGGACATCATGCTGCTGGTGGTGCGTCATTTCCACCAAAAGCCCAGTTGATGGGCATATAAAAATTGCAGCCTTGTAATGTGAACACCCTGCTGTGAGAAAGCAAAGATTTACTACACTTTGGAAATAAAATGCTACGTGTTAAGATGTACTTGAAAGAACAATCTTTAAAACACCATAAAGAGACAGAACATAACAATAGAATAACAACTTGTCATCTTCTTGTTCCCGACCCCAGCCCCCCCCCCCTCGTTGCCACTCTTGCGGACATCATGCTGCTGGTGGTGCGTCATTTCCACCAAAAGCCCAGTTGATGGGCATATAAAAATTGCAGCCTTGTAATGTGAACACCCTGCTGTGAGAAAGCAAAGATTTAATACTCTTTGGAAATAAAATGCTATGTTCTAAGATGTACTTGAAAGTACAATCTTTAAAACACCATAAAGAGACAGTACAAACCAATAGAATAACAACTTGTCATCTTCTTGTTCCCGCCACCCCCCCCCCCCCCCCCTCCTCGTTACCACTCTTGCGGGCATCATGCTCCTGGTGTGCGTCATTTCCACCAAAAGCCCAGTTGATGGGCATATAAAAATTGCAGCCTTATAATGTGAACACCCTGCTGTGAGAAAGCAAAGATTTACTACACTTTGGAAATAAAATGCTACATTCTAAGATGTACTTGAAAGTACAATCTTTAAAACACCATAAAGAGACAGTACATACCAATAGAATAACAACTTGTCATCTTCTTGTTCCCGCCACCCCCCCCCCCTCCTCGTTGCCACTCTTGCGGACATCATGCTGCTGGTGGTGCGTCATTTCCACCAAAAGCCCAGTTGATGGGCATATAAAAATTG
Source organism: Schistocerca cancellata (assembly GCF_023864275.1). Classification (NCBI taxonomy): domain Eukaryota; kingdom Metazoa; phylum Arthropoda; class Insecta; order Orthoptera; family Acrididae; genus Schistocerca; species Schistocerca cancellata. The sequence continues at coordinate 429,277 of NW_026047138.1, forward strand.
CAGCCTTGTAATGTGAACACCCTGCTGTGAGAAAGCAAAGATTTACTACACTTTGGAAATAAAATGCTACATTCTAAGATGTACTTGAAAGAACAATCTTTAAAACACCATAAAGAGACAGTACATACCAATAGAATAACAACTTGTCATCTTCTTGTTCCCGATCCCAGCCCCCCGCCTCGTTGCCACTCTTGCGGACATCATGCTGCTGCTGGTGCATCATTTCCACCAAAAGCCGAGTTGATGGGCATATAAAAATTGCAGCTTTGTAATAGGAACACCCTGCTGTGAGAAAGCAAAGATTTAATACTCTTTGGAAATAAAATGCTACGTTCTAAAATGTACTTGAAAGTACAATCTTTAAATCACCATAAAGAGACAGTACATACCAATAGAATAACAACTTGTCATCTTCTTGTTCCCGCCACGCCCCCCCCCCCCCCTCCTCGTTGCCTCTCTTGCGGACATCATGCTGCTGGTGGTGCGTCATTTCGACCAAAAGCCCAGTTGATGGGCATATAAAAATTGCAGCCTTGTAATGTGAATGCCCTGCTGTGAGAAAGCAAAGATTTACTACACTTTGGAAATAAAATGCTACGTTCTAAGATGTACTTGAAAGTACAATCTTTAAAACACCATAAAGAGACAGTACATACCAATAGAATAACAACTTGTCATCTTCTTGTTCCCGCCACCCCCCCCCCCCCCCCCACCACCACGTTACCACTCTTGCGGACATCATGCTGCTGGTGGTGCGTCATTTCCACCAAAAGCCCAGTTAATGGGCATATAAAAATTGCAGCCTTGTAATATGAACACCCTGCTGTGACAAAGCAAAGATTTACTACACTTTGGAAATAAACTGCTACGTTCTAAGATGTACTTGAAAGAACATTCTTTAAAACACCATAAAGAGACAGTACATACCAATAGAATAACAACTTGTCATCTTCTTGTTCCCGACCCCAGCCCCCCCCCTAATTGCCACTCTTGTGGACATCATGCTGCTGGTGGTGCGTCATTTCCACCAAAAGCCGAGTTGATGGGCATATAAAAATTGCAGCCTTGTAATGTGAACACCCTGCAGTGAGAAAGCAAAGATTTAATACTCTTTGGAAATAAAATGCTACGTTCTAAGATGTACTTGAAAGTACTATCTTTAAAACACCATAAAGAGACAGTACATACCAATAGAATAACAACTTGTCATCTTCTTGTTCCCGCCACTCCCGCCCCCCCCCTCGTTGCCACTCTTGCGGACATCATGCTGCTGCTGGTGCGTCATTTCCACCAAAAGCCCAGTTGATGGGCATATAAAAATTGCAGCTTTGTAATGTGAACACCCTGCTGTGAGAAAGCAAAGATTTACTACACTTTGGAAATAAAATGCTACGTTCTAAGATGTACTTGAAAGTACAATCTTTAAAACACCATAAAGAGACAGTACATACCAATAGTTTAACAACTTGTCATCTTCTTGTTCCCGCCAACCCCCCCCTCCTCGTTGCCACTCTTGCGGACATCATGCTGCTGGTGGTGCATCATTTTCACCAAAAGCCGCGTTGATGGGCATGTAAAAATTGCAGCCTTGTAATGTGAACACCCTGCTGTGAGAAAGCAAAGATTTACTACACTTTGGAAATAAAATGCTACGTTCTAAGATGTACTTGAAAGAACAATCTTTAAAACACCATAAAGAGACAGTACATACCAATAGAATAACAACTTGTCATCTTCTTGTTCCCGACCCGAGCCCCCGTACTCGTTGCCACTCTTGCGGACATCATACTGCTGGTGGTGCGTCATTTCCACCAAAAAGCCAGTTGATGGGCATATAAAAATTGCAGCCTTGTAATGTGAACACCCTGCTGTGAGAAAGCAAAGATTTACTACACTTTGGACATAAAATGCTACGTTCTAAGATGTACTTGAAAGTACAATCTTTAAAACACCATAAAGAGACAGTACATACCAATAGAATAACAACTTGTCATCTTCTTGTTCCCGACTCCAGCCCCCCGCCTCGTTGCCACTCTTGCGGACATCATGCTGCTGCTGGTGCGTCATTTCCACCAAAAGCCGAGTTGATGGGCATATAAAAATTGCAGCCTTGTAATAAGAACACCCTGCTGTGAGAAAGCAAAGATTTAATACTCTTTGGAAATAAAATGCTACGTTCTAAGATGTACTTGAAAGTACAATCTTTAAAACACCATAAAGAGACAGTACATACCAATAGAATAACAACTTGTCATCTTCTTGTTCCCGCCACCCCCCCCCCCCCTCCTCGTTGCCACTCTTGCGGACATCATGCTGCTGGTGGTGCGTCATTTCCACCAAAAGCCCAGTTGATGGGCATATAAAAATTGCAGCCTTGTAATGTGAACACCCTGCTGTGAGAAATCAAAGATTTAATACTCTTTGGGAATAAAATGCTACGTTTTAAGATGTACTTGAAAGTACAATCTTTAAAACACCATAAAGAGACAGTACATACCAATAGAATAACAACTTGTCATCTTCTTGTTCCCGCCACCCCCCCGCCCCTCCTCGTTACCACTCTTGCGGACATCATGCTGCTGATGGTGCGTCATTTCCACCAAAAGCCCAGTTGATGGGCATATAAAAATTGCAGCCTTGTAATGTGAACACCCTGCTGTGAGAAAGCAAAGATTTACTACACTTTGGAAATAAAATGCTACGTTCTAAGATGTACTTGAAAGTACAATCTTTAAAACACCATAAAGAGACAGTACATACCAATAGAACAACAACTTGTCATCTTCTTGTTCCCGCCCCCCCCCCCCCCCTCCTCGTTGCCACACTTGTGGACATCATGCTGCTGGTGGTGCGTCATTTCCACCAAAAGCCCAGTTGATGGGCATATAAAAATTGCAGCCTTGTAATATGAACACCCTGCTGTGACAAAGCAAAGATTTACTACACTTTGGAAATAAAATGCTACGTTCTAAGATGTACTTGAAAGTACTATCTTTAAAACACCATAAAGAGACAGTACATACCAATAGAATAACAACTTGTCATCTTCTTGTTCCCGCCACCCCCCCCCCCCTCCTCGTTGCCACTCTTGCGGACATCATGCTGCTGGTGGTGCGTCATTTCCACCAAAAGCCCAGTTGATGGGCATATAAAAATTGCAGCCTTGTAATGTGAACACCCTGCTGTGAGAAATCAAAGATTTAATACTCTTTGGGAATAAAATGCTACGTTTTAAGATGTACTTGAAAGTACAATCTTTAAAACACCATAAAGAGACAGTACATACCAATAGAATAACAACTTGTCATCTTCTTGTTCCCGCCACCCCCCCGCCCCTCCTCGTTGCCACTCTTGCGGACATCATGCTGCTGATGGTGCGTCATTTCCACCAAAAGCCCAGTTGATGGGCATATAAAAATTGCAGCCTTGTAATGTGAACACCCTGCTGTGAGAAAGCAAAGATTTACTACACTTTGGAAATAAAATGCTAGGTTCTAAGATGTTCTTGAAAGTACAATCTTTAAAACACCATAAAGAGACAGTACATACCAATAGAATAACAACTTGTCATCTTCTTGTTCCCGCCACCCCCCCCCCCCCCCCTCCTCGTTGCCACTCTTGCGGACATCATGCTGCTGGTGGTGCGTCATTTCCACCAAAAGCCGAGTTGATGGGCATATAAAAATTGCAGCCTTGTAATATGAACACACTGCTGTGACAAAGCAAAGATTTACTACACTTTGGAAATAAAATGCTACGTTCTAAGATGTACTTGAAAGTACTATCTTTAAAACACCATAAAGAGACAGTACATACCAATAGAATAACAACTTGTCATCTTCTTGTTCCCGCCACCCCCGCCCCCCCCTCGTTGACACTCTTGCGGACATCATGCTGCTGGTGGTGCGTCATTTCCACCAAAAGCCCAGTTGATGGGCATATAAAAATTGCAGCTTTGTAATGTGAACACCCTGCTGTGAGAAAGCAAAGATTTACTACACTTTGGTTATAAAATGCTACGTTCTAAGATGTACTTGAAAGTACAATCTTTAAAACACCATAAAGAGACAGTACATACCAATAGTTTAACAACTTGTCATCTTCTTGTTCCCGCCACCCCCCCCCCCCCCTCCTCGTTGCCACTCTTGCGGACATCATGCTGCTGGTGGTGCATCATTTTCACCAATAGCCGAGTTGATGGGCATGTAAAAATTGCAGCCTTGTAATGTGAACACCCTGCTGTGAGAAAGCAAAGATTTACTACACTTTGGAAATAAAATGCTACGTTCTAAGAAGTACTTGAAAGTACAATCTTTAAAACACCATAATGAGACAGTACATACCAATAGAATAACAACTTGTCATCTTCTTGTTCCCGCCACCCACCCCCTCCCCACGCTCTTCGTTGCCACTCTTGCGGACATCATGCTGCTGGTGGTGCGTCATTTCCACCAAAAGCCCAGTTGATGGGCATATAAAAATTGCAGCCTTGTAATATGAACACCCTGCTGTGAGAAAGCAAAGATTTACTACACTTTGGAAATAAAATGCTACGTTCTAAGATGTACTTCAAAGAACAATCTTTAAAACACCATAAAGAGACAGTACATACCAATAGAATAACAACTTGTCATCTTCTTGTTCCCGAACCGAGCCCCCCTACTCGTTGCCACTCTTGCGGACATCATACTGCTGGTGGTGCGTCATTTAAACCAAAAGCCCAGTTGATGGGCATATAAAAATTGCAGCCTTGTAATGTGAACACCCTGCTGTGAGAAAGCAAAGATTTAATACTCTTTGGAAATAAAATGCTACGTTCTAAGATGTACTTGAAAGTACAATCTTTAAAACACCATAAAGAGACAGTACATACCAATAGAATAACAACTTGTCATCGTCTTGTTCCCGCCACCCCCCCCCCCCCCCTCCTCGTTGCCACTCTTGCGGACATCATGCTGCTGGTGGTGCGTCATTTCCACCAAAAGCCCAGTTGATGGGCATATAAAAATTGCAGCCTTGTAATGTGAACACCCTGCTGTGAGAAAGCATAGATTTACTACACTTTGGAAATAAAATGCTACGTTCTAAGATGTACTTGAAAGAACAATCTTTAAAACAAAATAAAGAGACAGTACATACCAATAGAATAACAACTTGTCATCTTCTTGATCCTGACCCCAGCCCCCCCCCCCTCGTTGCCACTCTTGCTTACATCATGCTGCTGGTGGTGCATCATTTCCACCAAAAGCCGAGTTGATGGGCATATAAAAATTGCAGCCTTGTAATGTGAACACCCTGCTGTGAGAAAGCAAAGATTTAATACTCTTTGGAAATAGAATGCTACGTTCTAAGATGCTCTTGAAAGTACAATCTTTAAAACACCATAAAGAGACAGTACATACCAATAGAATAACAACTTGTCATCTTCTTGTTCCCGCCAGCCCCCCCCCCCCCCCTCCTCGTTACCACTCTTGCGGACATCATGGTGCTGGTGGTGCGTCATTTCCACCAAAAGCCCAGTTGATGGGCATATAAAAATTGCAGCCTTGTAATGTGAACACCCTGCTGTGAGAAAGCAAAGATTTACTACACTTTGGAAATAAAATGCTACGTTCTAAGATGTACTTGAAAGTACAATCTTTAAAACACCATAAAGAGACTGTACATACCAATAGAATAACAACTTGTCATCTTCTTGTTCCCGACCCCAGCCCCCCGCCTCGTTGCCACTCTTGCGGACATCATGCTGCTGCTGGTGCGTCATTTCCACCAAAAGCCGAGTTGATGGGCATATAAAAATTGCAGCCTTGTAATAAGAACACCCTGCTGTGAGAAAGCAAAGATTTAATACTCTTTGGAAATAAAATGCTACGTTCTAAGATGTACTTGAAAGTACAATCTTTAAAACACCATAAAGAGACAGTACATACCAATAGAATAACAACTTGTCATCTTCTTGTTCCCGCCACCCCCCCCCCCCCTCCTCGTTGCCACTCTTGCGGACATCATGCTGCTGGTGGTGCGTCATTTCCACCAAAAGCCCAGTTGATGGGCATATAAAAATTGCAGCCTTTTAATGTGAACACCTTGCTGTGAGAAAGCAAAGATTTACTACACTTTGGAAATAAAATGCTACGTTCTAAGATGTACTTGAAAGTACAATCTTTAAAACACTATAAAGAGACAGTACATACCAATAGAATAACAACTTGTCATCTTCTTGTTCCCGCCACCCCCCCCCCCCCCCTCCTCGTTTCCACTCTTGCGGACATCATGCTGCTGGTGGTGCGTCATTTCCACCAAAAGGCCAGTTGATGGGCATATAAAAATTGCAGCCTTGTAATGTGAACACCCTGCTGTGAGAAATCAAAGATTTAATACTCTTTGGGAATAAAATGCTACGTTCTAAGATGTACTTGAAAGTACAATCTTTAAAACACCATAAAGAGACAGAACATACCAATAGAATAACAACTTGTCATCTTCTTGTTCCCGCCACCCCCCCGCCCCTCCTCGTTGCCACTCTTGCGGACATCATGCTGCTGATGGTGCGTCATTTCCACCAAAAGCCCAGTTGATGGGCATATAAAAATTGCAGCCTTGTAATGTGAACACCCTGCTGTGAGAAAGCAAAGATTTACTACACTTTGGAAATAAAATGCTACGTTCTAAGATGAACTTGAAAGAACCATCTTTAAAACACCATAAAGAGACAGTACATACCAATAGAATAACAACTTGTCATCTTCTTGTTCCCGCCACCCCCCCCCCCCCCCCTCTTCGTTGCCACTCTTGCGGACATCATGCTGCTGGTGGTGCGTCATTTCCACCAAAAGCCCAGTTGATGGGCATATAAAAATTGCAGTCCTGTAATGTGAACACCCTGCTGTGAGAAAGCAAAGATTTACTACACTTTGGAAATAAAATGCTACGTTCTAAGATGTACTTGAAAGTACAATCTTTAAAACACCATAAAGAGACTGTACATACCAATAGAATAACAACTTGTCATCTTCTTGTTCCCGACCCCAGCCCCCCGCCTCGTTGCCACTCTTGCGGACATCATGCTGCTGCTGGTGCGTCATTTCCACCAAAAGCCCAGTTGATGGGCATATAAAAATTGCAGCCTTGTAATGTGAACACCCTGCTGTGAGAAAGCAAAGATTTACTACACTTTGGAAATAAAATGCTACGTTCTAAGATGTACTTGAAAGTACAATCTTTAAAACACCATAAAGAGACAGAACATACCAATAGAATAACAACTTGTCATCTTCTTGTTCCCGCCACCCCCCCGCCCCTCCTCGTTGCCACTCTTGCGGACATCATGCTGCTGATGGTGCGTCATTTCCACCAAAAGCCCAGTTGATGGGCATATAAAAATTGCAGCCTTGTAATGTGAACACCCTGCTGTGAGAAAGCAAAGATTTACTACACTTTGGAAATAAAATGCTACGTTCTAAGATGTACTTGAAAGTACAATCTTTAAAACACCATAAAGAGACAGTACATACCAATAGAATAACAACTTGTCATCTTCTTGTTCCCGCCCCCCCCCCACCCTCCTCGTTGCCACTCTTGCGGACATCATGCTGCTGGTGGTGCGTCATTTCCACCAAAAGCCCAGTTGATGGGCATATAAAAATTGCAGCCTTGTAATGTGAACACCCTGCTGTGAGAAAGCAAAGATTTACTACACTTTGGAAATAAAATGCTACGTTCTAAGATGTACTTGAAAGAACAATCTTTAAAACAAAATAAAGAGACAGTACATACCAATAGAATAACAACTTGTCATCTTCTTGATCCTGACCCCAGCCCCCCCCCCCTCGTTGCCACTCTTGCTTACATCATGCTGCTGGTGGTGCATCATTTCCACCAAAAGCCCAGTTGATGGGCATATAAAAATTGCAGACTTGTAATGTGAACACCCTGCTGTGAGAAAGCAAAGATTTACTACACTTTGGAAATAAAATGCTACGTTCTAAGATGTGCTTGAAAGTACAATCTTTAAAACAGCATAAAGAGACAGTACATACCATTGGAATAACAACTTGTCATCTTCTTGTTCCCGCCACCCCCCCTCCCCTCCTTGTTGCCACTCTTGCGGACATCATGCTGCTGGTGGTGCGTCATTTCCACCAAAAGCCGAGTTGATGGGCATATATAAATTGCAGCCTTGTAATGTGAACACCCTGCTGTGAGAAAGCAAAGATTTACTACACTTTGGAAATAAAATGCTACGTTCTAAGATATACTTGAAAGAACAATCTTTAAAACACCATAAAGAGACAGTACATACCAATAGAATAACAACTTGTCATCTTCTTGTTCCCGACCCCAGCCCCCCCCCCCCCCCTCATTGCCACTCTTGCGGACATCATGCTGCTGGTGGTGCGTCATTTCCACCAAAAGCCCAGTTGATGGGCATATAAAAATTGCAGCCTTGTAATGTGAACACCCTGCTGTGAGAAATCAAAGATTTAATACTCTTTGGGAATAAAATGCTACGTTCTAAGATGTACTTGAAAGTACAATCTTTAAAACACCATAAAGAGACAGAACATACCAATAGAATAACAACTTGTCATCTTCTTGTTCCCGCCACCCCCCCCGCCCCTCCTCGTTGCCACTCTTGCGGACATCATGCTGCTGGTGGTGCGTCATTTCCACAAAAAGCCCAGTTGATGGGCATATAAAAATTGCAGCCTTGTAATGTGAACACCCTGCTGTGAGAAAGCAAAGATTTACTACACTTTGGAAATAAAATGCTACGTTCTAAGATGTACTTGAAAGAACATTCTTTAAAACACCATAAAGAGACAGTACATACCAATAGAATAACAACTTGTCATCTTCTTGTGCCCCCCCCCCCCCCCAACTCGTTTCCACTCTTGCGGACATCATGCTGCTGGTGGTACGTCATTTCCAGCAAAAGCCCAGTTGATGGGCATAAAAAAATTGCAGCTTTGTAATGTAAACACCCTGCTGTGAGAAAGCAAAGATTTACTACACTTTGGAAATAAAATGCTACGTTCTAAGATGAACTTGAAAGAACAATCTTTAAAACACCATAAAGAGACAGTACATACCAATAGAATAACAACTTGTCATCCTCTTGTTCCCGCCACCCCCCCCCCCCTCCTCGTTGCCACTCTTGCGGACATCATGCTGCTGGTGGTTGCGTCATTTCCACCAAAAGCCCAGTTGATGGGCATATAAAAATTGCAGCCTTGTAATGTGAACACCCTGCTGTGAGAAAGCAAAGATTTACTACACTTTGGAAATAAAATGCTACGTTCTAAAATGTGCTTGAAAGTACAATCTTTAAAACAGCATAAAGAGACAGTACATACCATTGGAATAACAACTTGTCATCTTCTTGTTCCCGCCACCCCCCCCTCCCCTCCTTGTTGCCACTCTTGCGGACATCATGCTGCTGGTGGTGCGTCATTTCCACCAAAAGCCGAGTTGATGGGCATATATAAATTGCAGCCTTGTAATGTGAACACCCTGCTGTGAGAAAGCAAAGATTTACTACACTTTGGAAATAAAATGCTACGTTCTAAGATGTACTTGAAAGTACAATCTTTAAAACACCATAAAGAGACAGTACATACCAATAGAATAACAACTTGTCATCTTCTTGCTCCCGCTTCCCCCCCCCCCCCCCCCCCTCCTTGTTACCACTCTTGCGGACATCATGCTGCTGGTGGTGCGTCATTTCCACCAAAAGCCCAGTTGATGGGCATATATAAATTGCAGCCTTGTAATGTGAACACCCTGCTGTGAGAAAGCAAAGATTTACTACACTTTGGAAATAAAATGCTACGTTCTAAGATGTACTTCAAAGAACAATCTTTAAAACACCATAAAGAGACAGTACATACCAATAGAATAACAACTTGTCATCTTCTTGTTCCCACCACCCCCCCCCCCCCTCGTTGCCACTCTTGCAGACATCATGCTGCTGGTGGTGCGTCATTTCCACCAAAAGCCCAGTTGATGGGCATATAAAAATTGCAGCCTTGTAATGTGAACACCCTGCTGTGAGAAAGCAAAGATTTACTACACTTTGGAAATAAAATGCTACGTTCTAAGATGTACTTGAAAGAACAATCTTTAAAACACCATAAAGAGACAGTACATACCAATAGAATAACAACTTGTCATCTTCTTGTTCCCCCCCCCCCCCCCCCCTCGTTGCCACTCTTGCGGACATCATGCTGCTGGTGGTGCGTCATTTCCACCAAAAGCCCAGTTGATGGGCATATAAAAATTGCAGCCTTGTAATGTGAACACCCTGCTGTGAGATAGCAAACATTAACTACGCTTTGGAAATGCATTGCTACCATCTAAGATGAACTTGAAAGAACAATCTTTAAAACACTATAAAGAGACATTACGTACCAATAGAATAGCAACTTGTCGTCTTCTTGTTCCCACCCCACACCCAATCTTGGCCCTCTCGAGGACATCATGCTGCTGGTGGTGTGTCATTTCCACCAAAAGCCCAGTTGATGGGCAAATAAAAATTGCAGCGTTGTAATGTGAACACCCTGCTGTGAGAAAGCAAAGATTTACTACACTTTGGAAATAAAATGCTACGTTCTAAGATGAACTTGAAAGAACAAACTTGAAAACACTATAAAGAGACAGTACATACCAATAGAATAACAACTTGTCATCTTCTTGTTCCCGCCACCCCCCCCCCCCCCCCTCGTTGCCACTCTTGCAGACATCATGCTGCTGGTGGTGCGTCATTTCCACCAAAAGCCCAGTTGATGGGCATATAAAAATTGCAGCCTTGTAATGTGAACACCCTGCTGTGAGAAAGAAAAGATTTACTACACTTTGTAAATAAAATGCTACCTTCTAAGATGAACTTGCAAGAACAATCTACAAAATACTATAAAGAGACAGTACATACCAATAAAATAACAATATGTCGTCTTCTTGTTCCTCCCCCCCCCCCCCACCCAACTTGCCACTCTTGTGGACATCATGCTGCTGGTGGTGTGTCATTTCCACCAAAAGCCCAGATGATGGGCACATAACAATTGCAGCGTTGTAATGTGACCACCCTGCTGTGAGAAAGCAAAGATTTACTACACTTTGGAGATAAAATGCTATGTTCTAAGATGAACTTGAAAGAACAATCTTTAAAATACTATGAAGAGACAATACACACCGAAAGATTAGAAACTTGTCGTCTTTTTGCTCCCCCCACCCCCCATTCTTACCACTCTCGCGGACATCATGCTGCTGGTGGTGCGTCATTTCCACCAAAAGCCCAGTTGATGGGCAAATAAAAATTGCAGCCTTGTAATGTGAACACCCTGCTGCGAGAAAGCAAAGATTTAATACTCTTTGGAAATAAAATGCTACGTTCTAAGATGTACTTGAAAGTACAATCTATAAAACACCATAAAGAGACACTACATACCAATAGAATAACAACTTGTCATCTTCTTGTTCCCGCCACCCCCCCCCCCCCCCTCTCCACGTTGCCACTCTTGTGGACATCATGCTGGTGGTGGTGTGTCATTTCCACCAAAAGCCCAGTTGATGGGCAAATAAAAATTGCAGTCTTGTAATGTGAACACCCTGCTGTGAGAAAGCAAAGATTTACTACACTTTGGAAATAAAATGCTACCTTCTAAGATGAACTTGCAAGAACAATCTATAAAATAATATAAAGAGACAGTACATACCAATAGAATAACAACTTGTCGTCTTTTGTCCCCCCCCCCCCCCCCCCCCAACATGCCCCTCTCGTGGACATCATGCTGCTGGTGGTGTGTCATTTCCACCAAAAGCCCAGTTGATGGGGAAATAAAAATTGCAGCCTTGTAATGTGAACACCCTGCTGTGAGAAAGCAAAGATTTACTACATTTTTGGAAATAAAATGCTACGTTCTAAGATGAACGTGCAAGAACAATCTACAAAATACTATAAAGAGACAGTACATACCAATAAAATAACAATATGTCGTCTTCTTGTTCCTCCCCCCCGCCCCCCCACAACTTGCCACTCTCGTGGACATCATGCTGCTGGTGGTGTGTAATTTCCACCAAAAGCCCAATTGATGGGCAAATAAAAATTGCAGCGTTGTAATGTGAACACCCTGCTGTGAGAAAGCAAAGATTTACTACACTTCGGAAATAAAATACTACGTTCTAAGATGAACTTGAAAGAACAATCTTGAAAACACTATAAAGAGACCGTATATACCAATGGGATAACAACTTGTCGTCTTCCCATTCCTTGGCCATCCACACCCCCTCCCGCTCTGTGCCAATCTTGTGGACATCATGCTGCTGGTTGTGTGTAATTTCCACCAAAAGCCCAGATGATGGGGAAATATAAATTGCAGCCTTGTAATGTGAACACCCTGCTGTGAGAAAGCAAAGATTTACCACACTTTGGAAATAAAATGCTACCATCTAAGATGAACTTGAAAGAAATATGTTTAAAACACTATAAAGAGACATTACATACCAATAGAATAACAACTTGTCATCTTCTTGTTCCCACCCCACACCCCGTTTGGCCACTCTCGAGGACATGATGCTGCTGGTGGTGTGACATTTCCACCAAAAGCCCAGTTGATGGGCAAATAAAAATTGCAGTCTTGTAATGTGAACACCCTGCTGTGAGAAAGCAAAGATTTACTACACTTTGGAAATAAAATGCTACCTTCTAAGATGAAGTTGCAAGAACAATCTATAAAATACTATAAAGAGACAGTACATACCAATAGAATAACAACTTGTCGTCCTTTGTTCCCCCCCCCCCCCCCCCCCTCCCACCCTCCCAACATGCCAGTCTCGTGGACATCATGCTGCTGGTGGTGTGTCATTTCCACCAAAAGCCCAGTTGATGGGCAAATAAAAATTGCAGTCTTGTAATGTGAACACCCTGCTGTGAGAAAGCAAAGATTTACTACACTTTGGAAATAAAATGCTACCTTCTAAGATGAAGTTGCATGAACAATCTATAAAATACTATAAAGAGACAGTACATACCAATAGAATAACAACTTGTCGTCCTTTGTTCCCCCCCCCCCCCCCCCACCCACCCACCCAACATGCCAGTCTCGTGGACATCATGCTGCTGGTTGTGTGTAATTTCCACCAAAAGCCCAGATGATGGGGAAATATAAATTGCAGCCTTGTAATGTGAACACCCTGCTGTGAGAAAGCAAAGATATACTACACTTTTGAAATAAAATGCTACGTTCTAAGATGAACTTGAAAGAACCATCATTAAAACACCATAAACAGACAATATATACCAATAGAATAACAACTTGTCGTCTTCTTGTCCCCCCCCCCCCCCCCCCCTTAACTTACCATTCTCGTGGACATCATGCCGCTGGTGTTGTGTCATTTCCACCAAAAGCCCAGTTGATGGGCAAATAAAAATTGCAGTCTTGTAATGTGAACACCCTGCTGTGAGAAAGCAAAGATTTACTACACTTTGGAAATAAAATGCTACCTTCTAAGATGAACTTGCAAGAACAATCTATAAAATACTATAAAGAGACAGTACATACCAATAGAATAACAACTTGTCGTCTTTTGTCCCCCCCCCCCCCCCCCCCTCCAACATGCCACTCTCATGGACATCATGCTGCTGGTGGTGTGTCATTTCCACCAAAAGCCCACTTGATGGGCAAATAAAAATTGCAGCTTTGTAATGTGAACACCCTGCTGTGAGAAAGCAAAGAATTACTACACTTTGGAAATAAAATGTTATGTTCTAAGATGAACTTGAAAGAACTATCTTTAAAACACCATAAAGAGACAGAACATACCAATTGGATAACAACTTGTCGTCTTCCCGTTCCTTGGCCCTCCACCCCCCCCCCCCCCTCCCTCACACTCCGTGCCAATCTTGTGGACATCACGCTGCTGGTGGTGTGTCATTTCCACCAAAAGACCAGTTGACGGGCAAATAAAAATTGCAGCCTTGTAATGTGAAAACCCTGCTGTGAGAAAGCAAAGATTTACTACACTTTGGAAACAAAATGCTACGTTCTAAGATGTACTTCAAAGTACAATCTTTAAAACACCATAAAGAGACAGTACATACCAATGTCATCTTCTTGTTCCCGCCACCCCCCCCCCCCTCATTACCACTCTTGCAGACATCATGCTGCTGCTGGTGCGTCATTTCCACCAAAAGCCCAGTTGATGGGCATATAAAAATTGCAGCTTTGTAATAGGAACACCCTGTTGTGAGAAAGCAAAGATTTACTACACTTTGGAAATAATATGCTACGTTCTAAGATGTACTTGAAAGTACAATCTTTAAAACACCATAAAGAGACAGTACATACCAATAGAATAACAACTTGTCATCTTCTTGTTCCCGCCACGCCCCCCCCCCCCCTCCTCGTTGCCACTCTTACGGACATCATGCTGCTGGTGGTGCGTCATTTCCACCAAAAGCCCAGTTGATGGGCATATAAAAATTGCAGCCTTGTAATGTGAACACCCTGCTGTGAGAAAGCAAAGATTTACTACACTTTGGAAATAAAATGCTACGTTCTAAGATGTACTTGAAAGAACAATCTTTAAAACACCATAAAGAGACAGTACATACCAATAGAATAACAACTTGTCATCTTCTTGTTCCCGACCCCAGCCCCCCCCCTCGTTGCCACTCTTGCGGACATCATGCTGCTGGTGGTGCGTCATTTCCACCAAAAGCCGAGTTGATGGGCATATAAAAATTGCAGCCTTGTAATGTGAACTCCCTGCTGTGAGAAAGCAAAGATTTAATACTCTTTGGAAATAAAATGCTACGTTCTAAGATGTACTTGAAAGAACAATCTTTATAACACCATAAAGAGACAGTAGATACCAATAGAATAACAACTTTTCATCTTCTTGTTCACGCCCCCCCCCCCCCCCTCGTTGCCACTCTTGCGGACATCATGCTGCTGGTGGTGCGTCATTTCCACCAAAAGCCCAGTTAATGAGCAAATAAAAATTGCAGCCTTGTAATGTGAACACCCTGCGGTGAGAAAGCAAAGATTTACTACACTTTGGAAAATAAATGCTACCATCTAAGATGAAATTGAAAGAACAATCTTTAAAACACTATAAAGAGACATTACGTACCAATAGAATAGCAACTTGTCGTCTTATTGATCCCACCCCACATCCTGTCTTGGCCACTCTCGAGGACATGATGCTGCTGGTTGTGTGTCATTTCCACCAAAAGCCCAGTTGACGGGCTTATAAAAATTGCAGCCTTGTAATGTGAACACCCTGCTGTGAGATAGCAAACATTAACTACGCTTTGGAAATGCATTGCTACCATCTAAGATGAACTTGAAAGAACAATCTTTAAAACACTATAAAGAGACATTACGTACCAATAGAATAGCAACTTGTCGTCTTCTTGTTCCCACCCCACAACCAATCTTGGCCACTCTCGAGGACATCATGCTGCTGGTGGTGTGTCATTTCCACCAAAAGCCCAGTTGATGGGCAAATAAAAATTGCAGCGTTGTAATGTGAACACCCTGCTGTGAGAAACAAAGATTTACTACACTTTGGAAATAAAATGCTATGTTCTAAGATGAACTTGAAAGAACAAACTTGAAAACACTATAAAGAGACAGTACATACCAATAGAATAACAACTTGTCATCTTCTTGTTCCCACCCCACACCCCGTTTGGCCACTCTCGAGGACATGATGCTGCTGGTGGTGTGTCATTTCCACCAAAAGCCCAGTTGATGGGCAAATAAAAATTGCAGTCTTGTAATGTGAACACCCTGCTGTGAGAAAGCAAAGATTTACTACACTTTGGAAATAAAATGCTACCTTCTAAGATGAACTTGCAAGAACAATCTATAAAATACTATAAAGAGACAGTACATACCAATAGAATAACAACTTGTCGTCTTTTGTCCCCCCCCCCCCCACCCCACCCACCCAACATGCCACTCTCGTGACATCATGCTGCTGGTGGTGTGTCATTTCCACGAAAAGCACAGTTGATGGGGAAATAAAAATTGCAGCCTTGTAATGTGAACACCCTGCTGTGAGAAAGCAAAGATTTACTACATTTTTGGAAATAAAATGCTACGTTCTAAGATGAACGTGCTAGAACAATCTACAAAATACTATAAAGAGACAGTACATACCAATAAAATAACAATATGTCGTCTTCTTGTTCCTCCCCCCCCCCCCCCCCCAACTTGCCACTCTTGTGGACATCATGCTCCTGGTGGTGTGTCATTTCCACCAAAAGCCCAGATGATGTGCACATAAAAATTGCAGCGTTGTAATGTGACCACCCTGCTGTGAGAAAGCAAAGATTTACTACACTTTGGAGATAAAATGCTATGTTCTAAGATGAACTTGAAAGAACAATCTTTAAAATACTATGAAGAGACAATACACAACGAAAGATTAGAAACTTGTTGTCTTTTTGCTCCCCCCACCCCCCATTCTTACCACTCTCGTGGACATCATGCTGCTGGTGGTGCGTCATTTCCACCAAAAGCCCAGTTGATGGGCATATAAAAATTGCAGCCTTGTAATGTGAACACCCTGCTGTGAGAAATCAAAGATTTAATACTCTTTGGGAATAAAATGCTACGTTTTAAGATGTACTTGAAAGTACTATCTTTAAAACACCATAAAGAGACAGTACATACCAATAGAATAACAACTTGTCATCTTCTTGTTCCCGCCACCCCCGCCCCCCCCTCGTTGACACTCTTGCGGACATCATGCTGCTGGTGGTGCGTCATTTCCACCAAAAGCCCAGTTGATGGGCATATAAAAATTGCAGCTTTGTAATGTGAACACCCTGCTGTGAGAAAGCAAAGATTTACTACACTTTGGTTATAAAATGCTAC
This sequence comes from Schistocerca cancellata, assembly GCF_023864275.1. Classification (NCBI taxonomy): domain Eukaryota; kingdom Metazoa; phylum Arthropoda; class Insecta; order Orthoptera; family Acrididae; genus Schistocerca; species Schistocerca cancellata. The sequence continues at coordinate 446,163 of NW_026047138.1, forward strand.
GTTCTAAGATGTACTTGAAAGTACAATCTTTAAAACACCATAAAGAGACAGTACATACCAATAGAATAACAACTTGTCATCTTCTTGTTCCCGACTCCAGCCCCCCGCCTCGTTGCCACTCTTGCGGACATCATGCTGCTGCTGGTGCGTCATTTCCACCAAAAGCCGAGTTGATGGGCATATAAAAATTGCAGCCTTGTAATAAGAACACCCTGCTGTGAGAAAGCAAAGATTTAATACTCTTTGGAAATAAAATGCTACGTTCTAAGATGTACTTGAAAGTACAATCTTTAAAACACCATAAAGAGACAGTACATACCAATAGAATAACAACTTGTCATCTTCTTGTTCCCGCCACCCCCCCCCCCCCTCCTCGTTGCCACTCTTACGGACATCATGCTGCTGGTGGTGCGTCATTTCCACCAAAAGCCCAGTTGATGGGCATATAAAAATTGCAGCCTTGTAATGTGAACACCCTGCTGTGAGAAATCAAAGATTTAATACTCTTTGGGAATAAAATGCTACGTTTTAAGATGTACTTGAAAGTACAATCTTTAAAACACCATAAAGAGACAGTACATACCAATAGAATAACAACTTGTCATCTTCTTGTTCCCGCCACCCCCCCCGCCCCTCCTCGTTGCCACTCTTGCGGACATCATGCTGCTGATGGTGCGTCATTTCCACCAAAAGCCCAGTTGATGGGCATATAAAAATTGCAGCCTTGTAATGTGAACACCCTGCTGTGAGAAAGCAAAGATTTACTACACTTTGGAAATAAAATGCTACGTTCTAAGATGTACTTGAAAGTACAATCTTTAAAACACCATAAAGAGACAGTACATACCAATAGAACAACAACTTGTCATCTTCTTGTTCCCGCCCCCCCCCCCCTCCTCGTTGCCACACTTGTGGACATCATGCTGCTGGTGGTGCGTCATTTCCACCAAAAGCCCAGTTGATGGGCATATAAAAATTGCAGCCTTGTAATATGAACACCCTGCTGTGACAAAGCAAAGATTTACTACACTTTGGAAATAAAATGCTACGTTCTAAGATGTACTTGAAAGTACTATCTTTAAAACACCATAAAGAGACAGTACATACCAATAGAATAACAACTTGTCATCTTCTTGTTCCCGCCACCCCCGCCCCCCCCTCGTTGACACTCTTGCGGACATCATGCTGCTGGTGGTGCGTCATTTCCACCAAAAGCCCAGTTGATGGGCATATAAAAATTGCAGCTTTGTAATGTGAACACCCTGCTGTGAGAAAGCAAAGATTTACTACACTTTGGTTATAAAATGCTACGTTCTAAGATGTACTTGAAAGTACAATCTTTAAAACACCATAAAGAGACAGTACATACCAATAGAATAACAACTTGTCATCTTCTTGTTCCCGACTCCAGCCCCCCGCCTCGTTGCCACTCTTGCGGACATCATGCTGCTGGTGGTGCATCATTTTCACCAATAGCCGAGTTGATGGGCATGTAAAAATTGCAGCCTTGTAATGTGAACACCCTGCTGTGAGAAAGCAAAGATTTACTACACTTTGGAAATAAAATGCTACGTTCTAAGAAGTACTTGAAAGTACAATCTTTAAAACACCATAATGAGACAGTACATACCAATAGAATAACAACATGTCATCTTCTTGTTCCCGCCACCCCCCCCCCCCCCCCCCTCCTCGTTACCACTCTTGCGGACATCATGGTGCTGGTGGTGCGTCATTTCCACCAAAAGCCCAGTTGATGGGCATATAAAAATTGCAGCCTTGTAATGTGAACACCCTGCTGTGAGAAAGCAAAGATTTACTACACTTTGGAAATAAAATGCTACGTTCTAAGATGTACTTGAAAGTACAATCTTTAAAACACCATAAAGAGACTGTACATACCAATAGAATAACAACTTGTCATCTTCTTGTTCCCGACCCCAGCCCCCCGCCTCGTTGCCACTCTTGCGGACATCATGCTGCTGCTGGTGCGTCATTTCCACCAAAAGCCGAGTTGATGGGCATATAAAAATTGCAGCCTTGTAATAAGAACACCCTGCTGTGAGAAAGCAAAGATTTAATACTCTTTGGAAATAAAATGCTACGTTCTAAGATGTACTTGAAAGTACAATCTTTAAAACACCATAAAGAGACAGTACATACCAATAGAATAACAACTTGTCATCTTCTTGTTCCCGCCACCCCCCCCCCCCTCCTCGTTGCCACTCTTGCGGACATCATGCTGCTGGTGGTGCGTCATTTCCACCAAAAGCCCAGTTGATGGGCATATAAAAATTGCAGCCTTTTAATGTGAACACCTTGCTGTGAGAAAGCAAAGATTTATTACACTTTGGAAATAAAATGCTACGTTCTAAGATGTACTTGAAAGTACAATCTTTAAAACATTATAAAGAGACAGTACATACCAATAGAATAACAACTTGTCATCTTCTTGTTCCCGCCACCCCCCCCCCCCCCCCCTCCTCGTTTCCACTCTTGCGGACATCATGCTGCTGGTGGTGCGTCATTTCCACCAAAAGGCCAGTTGATGGGCATATAAAAATTGCAGCCTTGTAATGTGAACACCCTGCTGTGAGAAATCAAAGATTTAATACTCTTTGGGAATAAAATGCTACGTTCTAAGATGTACTTGAAAGTACAATCTTTAAAACACCATAAAGAGACAGAACATACCAATAGAATAACAACTTGTCATCTTCTTGTTCCCGCCACCCCCCCGCCCCTCCTCGTTGCCACTCTTGCGGACATCATGCTGCTGATGGTGCGTCATTTCCACCAAAAGCCCAGTTGATGGGCATATAAAAATTGCAGCCTTGTAATGTGAACACCCTGCTGTGAGAAAGCAAAGATTTACTACACTTTGGAAATAAAATGCTACGTTCTAAGATGAACTTGAAAGAACCATCTTTAAAACACCATAAAGAGACAGTACATACCAATAGAATAACAACTTGTCATCTTCTTGTTCCCGCCACCCCCCCGCCCCTCCTCGTTGCCACTCTTGCGGACATCATGCTGCTGATGGTGCGTCATTTCCACCAAAAGCCCAGTTGATGGGCATATAAAAATTGCAGCCTTGTAATGTGAACACCCTGCTGTGAGAAAGCAAAGATTTACTACACTTTGGAAATAAAATGCTACGTTCTAAGATGAACTTGAAAGAACCATCTTTAAAACACCATAAAGAGACTGTACATACCAATAGAATAACAACTTGTCATCTTCTTGTTCCCGACCCCAGCCCCCCGCCTCGTTGCCACTCTTGCGGACATCATGCTGCTGCTGGTGCGTCATTTCCACCAAAAGCCCAGTTGATGGGCATATAAAAATTGCAGCCTTGTAATGTGAACACCCTGCTGTGAGAAAGCAAAGATTTACTACACTTTGGAAATAAAATGCTACGTTCTAAGATGTACTTGAAAGTACAATCTTTAAAACACCATAAAGAGACAGAACATACCAATAGAATAACAACTTGTCATCTTCTTGTTCCCGCCACCCCCCCGCCCCTCCTCGTTGCCACTCTTGCGGACATCATGCTGCTGATGGTGCGTCATTTCCACCAAAAGCCCAGTTGATGGGCATATAAAAATTGCAGCCTTGTAATGTGAACACCCTGCTGTGAGAAAGCAAAGATTTACTACACTTTGGAAATAAAATGCTACGTTCTAAGATGTACTTGAAAGTACAATCTTTAAAACACCATAAAGAGACAGTACATACCAATAGAATAACAACTTGTCATCTTCTTGTTCCCGCCCCCCCCCCCACCCTCCTCGTTGCCACTCTTGCGGACATCATGCTGCTGGTGGTGCGTCATTTCCACCAAAAGCCCAGTTGATGGGCATATAAAAATTGCAGCCTTGTAATGTGAACACCCTGCTGTGAGAAAGCAAAGATTTACTACACTTTGGAAATAAAATGCTACGTTCTAAGATGTACTTGAAAGAACAATCTTTAAAACAAAATAAAGAGACAGTACATACCAATAGAATAACAACTTGTCATCTTCTTGATCCTGACCCCAGCCCCCCCCCCTCGTTGCCACTCTTGCTTACATCATGCTGCTGGTGGTGCATCATTTCCACCAAAAGCCCAGTTGATGGGCATATAAAAATTGCAGACTTGTAATGTGAACACCCTGCTGTGAGAAAGCAAAGATTTACTACACTTTGGAAATAAAATGCTACGTTCTAAGATGTGCTTGAAAGTACAATCTTTAAAACAGCATAAAGAGACAGTACATACCATTGGAATAACAACTTGTCATCTTCTTGTTCCCGCCACCCCCCCTCCCCTCCTTGTTGCCACTCTTGCGGACATCATGCTGCTGGTGGTGCGTCATTTCCACCAAAAGCCGAGTTGATGGGCATATATAAATTGCAGCCTTGTAATGTGAACACCCTGCTGTGAGAAAGCAAAGATTTACTACACTTTGGAAATAAAATGCTACGTTCTAAGATATACTTGAAAGAACAATCTTTAAAACACCATAAAGAGACAGTACATACCAATAGAATAACAACTTGTCATCTTCTTGTTCCCGACCCCAGCCCCCCCCCCCCCCTCATTGCCACTCTTGCGGACATCATGCTGCTGGTGGTGCGTCATTTCCACCAAAAGCCCAGTTGATGGGCATATAAAAATTCCAGCCTTGTAATGTGAACACCCTGCTGTGAGAAATCAAAGATTTAATACTCTTTGGGAATAAAATGCTACGTTCTAAGATGTACTTGAAAGTACAATCTTTAAAACACCATAAAGAGACAGAACACACCAATAGAATAACAACTTGTCATCTTCTTGTTCCCGCCACCCCCCCGCCCCTCCTCGTTGCCACTCTTGCGGACATCATGCTGCTGGTGGTGCGTCATTTCCACAAAAAGCCCAGTTGATGGGCATATAAAAATTGCAGCCTTGTAATGTGAACACCCTGCTGTGAGAAAGCAAAGATTTACTACACTTTGGAAATAAAATGCTACGTTCTAAGATGTACTTGAAAGAACATTCTTTAAAACACCATAAAGAGACAGTACATACCAATAGAATAACAACTTGTCATCTTCTTGTGCCCCCCCCCCCCCCCAACTCGTTTCCACTCTTGCGGACATCATGCTGCAGGTGGTACGTCATTTCCAGCAAAAGCCCAGTTGATGGGCATAAAAAAATTGCAGCTTTGTAATGTAAACACCCTGCTGTGAGAAAGCAAAGATTTACTACACTTTGGAAATAAAATGCTACGTTCTAAGATGAACTTGAAAGAACAATCTTTAAAACACCATAAAGAGACAGTACATACCAATAGAATAACAACTTGTCATCTTCTTGTTCCCGCCACCCCCCCCCTCCTCGTTGCCACTCTTGCGGACATCATGCTGCTGGTGGTTGCGTCATTTCCACCAAAAGCCCAGTTGATGGGCATATAAAAATTGCAGCCTTGTAATGTGAACACCCTGCTGTGAGAAAGCAAAGATTTACTACACTTTGGAAATAAAATGCTACGTTCTAAGGTGTGCTTGAAAGTACAATCTTTAAAACAGCATAAAGAGACAGTACATACCATTGGAATAACAACTTGTCATCTTCTTGTTCCCGCCACCCCCCCCTCCCCTCCTTGTTGCCACTCTTGCGGACATCATGCTGCTGGTGGTGCGTCATTTCCACCAAAAGCCGAGTTGATGGGCATATATAAATTGCAGCCTTGTAATGTGAACACCCTGCTGTGAGAAAGCAAAGATTTACTACACTTTGGAAATAAAATGCTACGTTCTAAGATGTACTTGAAAGTACAATCTTTAAAACACCATAAAGAGACAGTACATACCAATAGAATAACAACTTGTCATCTTCTTGTTCCCCCCCCCCCCCCCTCGTTGCCACTCTTGCGGACATCATGCTGCTGGTGGTGCGTCATTTCCACCAAAAGCCCAGTTGATGGGCATATAAAAATTGCAGCCTTGTAATGTGAACACCCTGCTGTGAGATAGCAAACATTAACTACGCTTTGGAAATGCATTGCTACCATCTAAGATGAACTTGAAAGAACAATCTTTAAAACACTATAAAGAGACATTACGTACCAATAGAATAGCAACTTGTCGTCTTCTTGTTCCCACCCCACACCCAATCTTGGCCCTCTCGAGGACATCATGCTGCTGGTGGTGTGTCATTTCCACCAAAAGCCCAGTTGATGGGCATATATAAATTGCAGCCTTGTAATGTGAACACCCTGCTGTGAGAAAGCAAAGATTTACTACACTTTGGAAATAAAATGCTACCTTCTAAGATGAACTTGCAAGAACAATCTACAAAATACTATAAAGAGACAGTACATACCAATAAAATAACAATATGTCGTCTTCTTGTTCCTCCCCCCCCCCCCCCCCCCCCCCCCCCCACCCAACTTGCCACTCTTGTGGACATCATGCTGCTGGTGGTGTGTCATTTCCACCAAAAGCCCAGATGATGGGCACATAACAATTGCAGCGTTGCAATGTGACCACCCTGCTGTGAGAAAGCAAAGATTTACTACACTTTGGAGATAAAATGCTATGTTCTAAGATGAACTTGAAAGAACAATCTTTAAAATACTATGAAGAGACAATACACACCGAAAGATTAGAAACTTGTCGTCTTTTTGCTCCCCCCACCCACCATTCTTACCACTCTCGCGGACATCATGCTGCTGGTGGTGCGTCATTTCCACCAAAAGCCCAGTTGATGGGCAAATAAAAATTGCAGCCTTGTAATGTGAACACCCTGCTGCGAGAAAGCAAAGATTTAATACTCTTTGGAAATAAAATGCTACGTTCTAAGATGTACTTGAAAGTACAATCTATAAAACACCATAAAGAGACACTACATACCAATAGAATAACAACTTGTCATCTTCTTGTTCCCGCCACCCCCCCCCCCCCTCCACGTTGCCACTCTTGTGGACATCATGCTGGTGGTGGTGTGTCATTTCCACCAAAAGCCCAGTTGATGGGCAAATAAAAATTGCAGTCTTGTAATGTGAACACCCTGCTGTGAGAAAGCAAAGATTTACTACACTTTGGAAATAAAATGCTACCTTCTAAGATGAACTTGCAAGAACAATCTATAAAATAATATAAAGAGACAGTACATACCAATAGAATAACAACTTGTCGTCTTTTGTCCCCCCCCCCCCCCCCCCCCCCCCAACATGCCCCTCTCGTGGACATCATGCTGCTGGTGGTGTGTCATTTCCACCAAAAGCCCAGTTGATGGGGAAATAAAAATTGCAGCCTTGTAATGTGAACACCCTGCTGTGAGAAAGCAAAGATTTACTACATTTTTGGAAATAAAATGCTACGTTCTAAGATGAACGTGCAAGAACAATCTACAAAATACTATAAAGAGACAGTACATACCAATAAAATAACAATATGTCGTCTTCTTGTTCCTCCCCCCCGCCCCCCCACAACTTGCCACTCTCGTGGACATCATGCTGCTGGTGGTGTGTAATTTCCACCAAAAGCCCAATTGATGGGCAAATAAAAATTGCAGTCTTGTAATGTGAACACCCTGCTGTGAGAAAGCAAAGATTTACTACACTTCGGAAATAAAATACTACGTTCTAAGATGAACTTGAAAGAACAATCTTGAAAACACTATAAAGAGACCGTATATACCAATAGGATAACAACTTGTCGTCTTCCCATTCCTTGGCCATCCACACCCCCTCCCGCTCTGTGCCAATCTTGTGGACATCATGCTGCTGGTTGTGTGTAATTTCCACCAAAAGCCCAGATGATGGGGAAATATAAATTGCAGCCTTGTAATGTGAACACCCTGCTGTGAGAAAGCAAAGATTTACCACACTTTGGAAATAAAATGCTACCATCTAAGATGAACTTGAAAGAAATATGTTTAAAACACTATAAAGAGACATTACATACCAATAGAATAACAACTTGTCATCTTCTTGTTCCCACCCCACACCCCGTTTGGCCACTCTCGAGGACATGATGCTGCTGGTGGTGTGACATTTCCACCAAAAGCCCAGTTGATGGGCAAATAAAAATTGCAGTCTTGTAATGTGAACACTCTGCTGTGAGAAAGCAAAGATTTACTACACTTTGGAAATAAAATGCTACCTTCTAAGATGAAGTTGCAAGAACAATCTATAAAATACTATAAAGAGACAGTACATACCAATAGAATAACAACTTGTCGTCCTTTGTTCCCCCCCCCCCCCCCCTCCCACCCTCCCAACATGCCAGTCTCGTGGACATCATGCTGCTGGTGGTGTGTCATTTCCACCAAAAGCCCAGTTGATGGGCAAATAAAAATTGCAGTCTTGTAATGTGAACACCCTGCTGTGAGAAAGCAAAGATTTACTACACTTTGGAAATAAAATGCTACCTTCTAAGATGAAGTTGCATGAACAATCTATAAAATACTATAAAGAGACAGTACATACCAATAGAATAACAACTTGTCGTCCTTTGTTCCCCCCCCCCCCCCACCCACCCACCCAACATGCCAGTCTCGTGGACATCATGCTGCTGGTTGTGTGTAATTTCCACCAAAAGCCCAGATGATGGGGAAATATAAATTGCAGCCTTGTAATGTGAACACCCTGCTGTGAGAAAGCAAAGATATACTACACTTTTGAAATAAAATGCTACGTTCTAAGATGAACTTGAAAGAACCATCATTAAAACACCATAAACAGACAATATATACCAATAGAATAACAACTTGTCGTCTTCTTGTCCCCCCCCCCCCCTTAACTTACCATTCTCGTGGACATCATGCCGCTGGTGTTGTGTCATTTCCACCAAAAGCCCAGTTGATGGGCAAATAAAAATTGCAGTCTTGTAATGTGAACACCCTGCTGTGAGAAAGCAAAGATTTACTACACTTTGGAAATAAAATGCTACCTTCTAAGATGAACTTGCAAGAACAATCTATAAAATACTATAAAGAGACAGTACATACCAATAGAATAACAACTTGTCGTCTTTTGTCCCCCCCCCCCCCCCAACATGCCACTCTCATGGACATCATGCTGCTGGTGGTGTGTCATTTCCACCAAAAGCCCAGTTGATGGGGAAATAAAAATTGCAGCCTTGTAATGTGAACACCCTGCTGTGAGAAAGCAAAGATTTACTACATTTTTGGAAATAAAATGCTACGTTCTAAGATGAACGTGCAAGAACAATCTACAAAATACTATAAAGAGACAGTACATACCAATAAAATAACAATATGTCGTCTTCTTGTTCCTCCCCCCCCCCCCCCCCAACTTGCCACTCTCGTGGACATCATGCTGCTGGTGGTGTGTCATTTCCACCAAAAGCCCACTTGATGGGCAAATAAAAATTGCAGCTTTGTAATGTGAACACCCTGCTGTGAGAAAGCAAAGAATTACTACACTTTGGAAATAAAATGTTATGTTCTAAGATGAACTTGAAAGAACTATCTTTAAAACACCATAAAGAGACAGAACATACCAATTGGATAACAACTTGTCGTCTTCCCGTTCCTTGGCCCTCCACCCCCCCCCCCCCCCCCCCCCTCCCTCACACTCCGTGCCAATCTTGTGGACATCACGCTGCTGGTGGTGTGTCATTTCCACCAAAAGACCAGTTGACGGGCAAATAAAAATTGCAGCCTTGTAATGTGAAAACCCTGCTGTGAGAAAGCAAAGATTTACTACACTTTGGAAACAAAATGCTACGTTCTAAGATGTACTTCAAAGTACAATCTTTAAAACACCATAAAGAGACAGTACATACCAATGTCATCTTCTTGTTCCCGCCACCCCCCCCCCCCCTCATTACCACTCTTGCAGACATCATGCTGCTGCTGGTGCGTCATTTCCACCAAAAGCCCAGTTGATGGGCATATAAAAATTGCAGCTTTGTAATAGGAACACCCTGTTGTGAGAAAGCAAAGATTTACTACACTTTGGAAATAATATGCTACGTTCTAAGATGTACTTGAAAGTACAATCTTTAAAACACCATAAAGAGACAGTACATACCATTAGAATAACAACTTGTCATCTTCTTGTTCCCGCCACGCCCCCCCCCCCCCCCCTCCTCGTTGCCACTCTTACGGACATCATGCTGCTGGTGGTGCGTCATTTCCACCAAAAGCCCAGTTGATGGGCATATAAAAATTGCAGCCTTGTAATGTGAACACCCTGCTGTGAGAAAGCAAAGATTTACTACACTTTGGAAATAAAATGCTACGTTCTAAGATGTACTTGAAAGAACAATCTTTAAAACACCATAAAGAGACAGTACATACCAATAGAATAACAACTTGTCATCTTCTTGTTCCCGACCCCAGCCCCCCCCCTCGTTGCCACTCTTGCGGACATCATGCTGCTGGTGGTGCGTCATTTCCACCAAAAGCCGAGTTGATGGGCATATAAAAATTGCAGCCTTGTAATGTGAACTCCCTGCTGTGAGAAAGCAAAGATTTAATACTCTTTGGAAATAAAATGCTACGTTCTAAGATGTACTTGAAAGAACAATCTTTATAACACCATAAAGAGACAGTAGATACCAATAGAATAACAACTTTTCATCTTCTTGTTCACGCCCCCCCCCCCCCCCTCGTTGCCACTCTTGCGGACATCATGCTGCTGGTGGTGCGTCATTTCCACCAAAAGCCCAGTTAATGAGCAAATAAAAATTGCAGCCTTGTAATGTGAACACCCTGCGGTGAGAAAGCAAAGATTTACTACACTTTGGAAAATAAATGCTACCATCTAAGATGAAATTGAAAGAACAATCTTTAAAACACTATAAAGAGACATTACGTACCAATAGAATAGCAACTTGTCGTCTTATTGATCCCACCCCACATCCTGTCTTGGCCACTCTCGAGGACATGATGCTGCTGGTTGTGTGTCATTTCCACCAAAAGCCCAGTTGACGGGCTTATAAAAATTGCAGCCTTGTAATGTGAACACCCTGCTGTGAGATAGCAAACATTAACTACGCTTTGGAAATGCATTGCTACCATCTAAGATGAACTTGAAAGAACAATCTTTAAAACACTATAAAGAGACATTACGTACCAATAGAATAGCAACTTGTCGTCTTCTTGTTCCCACCCCACAACCAATCTTGGCCACTCTCGAGGACATCATGCTGCTGGTGGTGTGTCATTTCCACCAAAAGCCCAGTTGATGGGCAAATAAAAATTGCAGCGTTGTAATGTGAACACCCTGCTGTGAGAAACAAAGATTTACTACACTTTGGAAATAAAATGCTATGTTCTAAGATGAACTTGAAAGAACAAACTTGAAAACACTATAAAGAGACAGTACATACCAATAGAATAACAACTTGTCATCTTCTTGTTCCCACCCCACACCCCGTTTGGCCACTCTCGAGGACATGATGCTGCTGGTGGTGTGTCATTTCCACCAAAAGCCCAGTTGATGGGCAAATAAAAATTGCAGTCTTGTAATGTGAACACCCTGCTGTGAGAAAGCAAAGATTTACTACACTTTGGAAATAAAATGCTACCTTCTAAGATGAACTTGCAAGAACAATCTATAAAATACTATAAAGAGACAGTACATACCAATAGAATAACAACTTGTCGTCTTTTGTCCCCCCCCCCCACCCCACCCCCCCAACATGCCACTCTCGTGACATCATGCTGCTGGTGGTGTGTCATTTCCACCAAAAGCCCAGATGATGGGCACATAAAAATTGCAGCGTTGTAATGTGACCACCCTGCTGTGAGAAAGCAAAGATTTACTACATTTTTGGAAATAAAATGCTACGTTCTAAGATGAACGTGCTAGAACAATCTACAAAATACTATAAAGAGACAGTACATACCAATAAAATAACAATATGTCGTCTTCTTGTTCCTCCCCCCCCCCCCCCCCCCAACTTGCCACTCTTGTGGACATCATGCTCCTGGTGGTGTGTCATTTCCACCAAAAGCCCAGATGATGGGCACATAAAAATTGCAGCGTTGTAATGTGACCACCCTGCTGTGAGAAAGCAAAGATTTACTACACTTTGGAGATAAAATGCTATGTTCTAAGATGAACTTGAAAGAACAATCTTTAAAATACTATGAAGAGACAATACACAACGAAAGATTAGAAACTTGTCGTCTTTTTGCTCCCCCCACCCCCCATTCTTACCACTCTCGTGGACATCATGCTGCTGGTGGTGCGTCATTTCCACCAAAAGCCCAGTTGATGGGCATATAAAAATTGCAGCCTTGTAATGTGAACACCCTGCTGTGAGAAAGCAAAGATTTACTACACTTTGGAAATAAAATGCTACGTTCTAAGATGAACTTGAAAGAACCATCTTTAAAACACCATAAAGAGACAGTACATACCAATAGAATAACAACTTGTCATCTTCTTGTTCCCGCCACCCCCCCCCCCCCCTCTTCGTTGCCACTCTTGCGGACATCATGCTGCTGGTGGTGCGTCATTTCCACCAAAAGGCCAGTTGATGGGCATATAAAAATTGCAGTCTTGTAATGTGAACACCCTGCTGTGAGAAAGCAAAGATTTACTACACTTTGGAAATAAAATGCTACCTTCTAAGATGAACTTGCAAGAACAATCTATAAAATACTATAAAGAGACAGTACATACCAATAGAATAACAACTTGTCGTCTTTTGTCCCCCCCCCCCCCCCCCCCAACATGCCATTCTCGTGGACATCATGCTGCTGGTGGTGCGTCATTTCCACCAAAAGCCCAGTTGATGGGCATATAAAAATTGCAGCCTTGTAATGTGAACACCCTGCTGTGAGAAAGCAAAGATTTACTACACTTCGGAAATAAAATGCTACGTTCTAAGATGAACTTGAAACAACAATCTTGAAAACACTATAAAGAGACCGTATATACCAATAGGATAACAACTTGTCGTCTTCCCATTCCTTGGCCATCCACACCCCCTCCCGCTCTGTGCCAATCTTGTGGACATCATGCTGCTGGTTGTGTGTCATTTCCACCAAAAGCCCAGATGATGGGGAAATATAAATTGCAGCCTTGTAATGTGAACACCCTGCTGTGAGAAAGCAAAGATTTACCACACTTTGGAAATAAAATGCTACCATCTAAGATGAACTTGAAAGAAATATGTTTAAAACACTATAAAGAGACATTACATACCAATAGAATAACAACTTGTCATCTTCTTGTTCCCACCCCACACCCCGTTTGGCCACTCTCGAGGACATGATGCTGCTGGTGGTGTGACATTTCCACCAAAAGCCCAGTTGATGGGCAAATAAAAATTGCAGTCTTGTAATGTGAACACCCTGCTGTGAGAAAGCAAAGATTTACTACACTTTGGAAATAAAATGCTACCTTCTAAGATGAACTTGCAAGAACGATCTATAAAATACTATAAAGAGACAGTACATACCAATAGAATAACAACTTGTCGTCTTTTGTCCCCCCCCCCCCCCCCCCCCCCACCCTCCCAACATGCCTGTCTCGTGGACATCATGCTGCTGGTGGTGTGTCATTTCCACGAAAAGCCCAGTTGATGTGGAAATAAAAATTGCAGCCTTGTAATGTGAACACCCTGCTGTGAGAAAGCAAAGATTTACTACATTTTTGGAAATAAAATGCTACGTTCTAAGATGAACGTGCATGAACAATCTACAAAATACTATAAAGAGACAGTACTTACCAATAAAATAACAATATGTCGTCTTCTTCTTCCTCCCCCCCCCCCCGACTTGCCACTCTCGTGTACATCATGCTGTTGGTGGTGTGTCATTTCCACCAAAAGCCCAGTTGATGTGGAAATAAAAATTGCAGCCTTGTAATGTGAACACCCTGCTGTAAGAAAGCAAAGATTTACTACATTTTTGGAAATAAAATGCTATGTTCTAAGATGAACTTGAAAGAACCATCTTTAAAACACCATAAACAGACAATATTTACCAATAGAATAACAACTTGTCGTCTTCTTGTCCCCCCCCCCCCCCCCCGAACTTACCATTCTCGTGGACATCATGCCGCTGGTGGTGTGTCATTTCCACCAAAAGCCCAGTTGATGGGCAAATAAAAATTGCAGTCTTGTAATGTGAACACCCTGCTGTGAGAAAGCAAAGATTTACTACACTTTGGAAATAAAATGTTATGTTCTAAGATGAACTTGAAAGAACAATCTTTAAAACACCATAAAGAGACAGAACATACAAATTGGATAACAACTTGTCGTCTTCCCGTTCCTTGGCCCTCCACCCCCCCCCCCCCCCCCCTCCCTCACACTCCGTGCCAATCTTGTGGACATCACGCTGCTGGTGGTGTGTCATTTCCACCAAAAGACCAGTTGATGGGCAAATAAAAATTGCAGCCTTGTAATGTTAACACCCTGCTGTGAGAAAGCAAAGATTTACTACACTTTGGAAACAAAATGCTACGTTCTAAGATGTACTTGAAAGAACAATTTTTAAAACACCATAAAGAGACAGTACATACCAATAGAATAACAACTTGTCATCTTCTTGTTCCCGCCACCCCCCCACCCCTCCTCGTTGCCACTCTTGCGGACATCATGCTGCTGGTGGTGCGTCATTTCCACCAAAAGCCCATTTGATGGGCATATAAAAATTGCAGCCTTGTAATGTGACCACCCTGCTGTGAGAAAGCAAAGATTTACTACACTTTGGAAATAATATGCTATGTTCTAAGATGTACTTGAAAGTACAATCTTTAAAACACCATAAAGAGACAGTACATACTAATAGAATAACAACTTGTCATCTTCTTGTTCCCGCCACCCCTCCCCCTCCTCGATTCCACTCTTACGGACATCATGCTGCTGGTGGTGCGTCATTTCCACCAAAAGCCCAGTTGATGGGCATATAAAAATTGCAGCCTTGTAATGTGAACACCCTGCTGTGAGAAAGCAAAGATATACTACACTTTGGAAATAAAATGCTACGTTCTAAGATGTACTTGAAAGTACAATCTTTAAAACACCATAAAGAGACAGTACATACCAATAGAATAACAACTTGTCATCTTCTTGTTCCGGCCACCCCCCCCCCCCTCCTCGTTGCCACTCTTGCGGACATCATGCTGCTGGTGGTGCGTCATTTCCACCAAAAGCCCAGTTGATGGGCATATAAAAATTGCAGCCTTGTAATGTGAACACCCTGCTGTGAGAAAGCAAAGATTTACTACACTTTGGAAATAAAATGCTACGTTCTAAGATGTACTTCAAAATACAATCTTTAAAACACCATAAAGAGACAGTACATACCAATAGAATAACAACTTGTCATCTTCTTGTTCCCGCCACACCCCCCCCTCGTTAACACTCTTGCGGACATCATGCTGCTGGTGGTGCGTCATTTCCAACAAAAGCCCAGTTGATGGGCATATAAAAATTGCAGCCTTGTAATGTGAACACCCTGCTGTGAGAAAGCAAAGATTTACTACACTTTGGAAATAAAATGCTACGTTCTAAGATGTACTTGAAAGAACAATCTTTAAAACACCATAAAGAGGCAGTACATACCAATAGAATAACAACTTGTCATCTTCTTGTTCCCGCCCTCAGCCCCCCCCTCATTGCCACTCTTGCGGGCATCATGCTCCTGGTGGTGCGTCATTTCCACCAAAAGCCCAGTTGATGGGCATATAAAAATTGCAGCCTTGTAATGTGAACACCCTGCTGTGAGAAAGCAAAGATTTACTACACTTTGGAAATAAAATGCTACGTTCTAAGATGTACTTGAAAGAACAATCTTTAAAACACCATAAAGAGACAGTACATACCAATAGAATAGCAACTTGTCATCTTCTTGTTCCTGCCCCCCCCCCCCCACGTTGCCACTCTTGCGGACATCATGCTGCTGGTGGTGCGTCATTTCCACCAAAAGCCCAGTTGATGGGCATATAAAAATTGCAGCCTTGTAATGTGAACACCCTGGTGTGAGAAAGCAAAGATTTACTACACTTTGGAAATAAAATGCTACGTTCTAAGATGTACTTGAAAGAACAATCTTTCAAACACCATAAAGAGACAGTACATACCAATAGAATAACAACTTGTCATCTTCTTGTTCCCGCCCCCAGCCCCCCCCCTCATTGCCACTCTTGTGGACATCATGCTGCTGGTGGTGCGTCATTTCCACCAAAAGCCCAGTTGATGGGCAAATAAAAATTGCAGCCTTGTAATGTGAACACCCTGCTGTGAGAAAGCAAAGATTTACTACACTTTGGAAATAAAATGCTACGTTCTAAGGCGAACTTGAAAGCACAATCTTTAAAACACTACAAAGAGACAGTACATACCAATAGAATAACAACTTGACGTCTTCTTGTTCCCGCCCCCAGCCCCCCCCTCATTGCCACTCTTGTGGACATCATGCTGCTGGTGGTGCGTCATTTCCAGCAAAAGCCCAGTTGATGGGCATATAAAAATTGCAGCCTTGTAATGTGAACACCCTGCTGTGAGAAAGCAAAGGTTTACTACACTTTGGAAATAAAATGCTAAGTTCTAAGATGTACTTGAAAGAACAATCTTTAATACACCATAAAGAGACAGAACATACCAATAGAATAGCAACTTGTCATCTTCTTGTTCCCGCCCCCCCCCCTCGTTACCACTCTTGCGGACATCATGCTGCTGCTGGTGCGTCATTTCCAGCAAATGCCCAGTTGATGGGCATATAAAAATTGCAGCCTTGTAATGTGAACACCCTGCTGTGAGAAAGCAAAGATTTACTACACTTTGGAAATAAAATGCTACGTTCTAAGATGTACTTGAAAGAACAATCTTTAAAACACCATAAAGAGACAGTACATACCAATAGAATAACAACTTGTCATCTTCTTGTTCCCGCCCCCAGCCCCCCCCTCTTTGCCACTTTTGTGGACATCATGCTGCTGGTGGTGCGTCATTTCCACCAAAAGCCCAGTTGATGGGCAAATAAAAATTGCAGCCTTGTAATGTTAACACCCTGCTGTGAGAAAGCAAAGATTTACTACACTTTGGAAATAAAATGCTACGTTCTAAGATGTACTTGAAAGAACAACCTTTAAAACACCACAAAGCGGCTGTACATATCAATAGGATAACAACTTTTCGTCCTCCCGTTCCTCGGCCCTCCAACTCTCCCCTCCCCCTCCCGATCTGTGCCAATCTTGTGGACATCATGCTGCTGGTGGTGCGTCATTTCCACCAAAAGCCCAGTTGATGAGCAAATAAAAATTGCAGCCTTGTAACGTGAACACCAAGCTGTGAGAAAGCAAAGATTTACTACACTTTGGAAATAAAATGCTACGTTCTAAGATGTACTTGAAAGAACCATCTTTAAAACACCATAAAGAGACAGTACATACCAACAGAATAGCAACTTGTCATCTTCTTGTTCCCGCCCCCCCACCCCCTCGTTGCCACTCTTGTGGACATCATGCTGCTGCTGGTGCGTCATTTCCAGCAAAAGCCCAGTTGATGGGCATATAAAAATTGCAGCCTTGTAATGTGAACACCCTGCTGTGAGATAGCAAAGATTAACTACGCTTTGGAAATGCATTGCTACCATCTAAGATGAACTTGAAAGAACAATCTTTAAAACACTATAAAGAGACGTTACGTAACAATAGAATAGCAACTTGTCGTCTTCTTGTTCCCACCCCACACCCAATCTTGGCCAATCTTGAGGACATCATGCTGCTGGTGGTGTGTCATTTCCACCAAAAGCCCAGTTGATGGGGAAATAAAAATTGCAGTCTTGTAATGTGAACACCCTGCTGTGAGAAAGCAAAGATTTACTACACTTTGGAAATAAAATGCTATGTTCTAAGATGTACTTGAAAGAACAATCTTTAAAATACTATGAAGAGACAATACACACCAATAGATTAGCAACTTGTCGTCTTTTTGCTCCCCCCCCCCCCCCCCCCATTCTTACCACTCTCGTGGACATCATGCTGCTGCTGGTGTGTCATTTCCACCAAAAGCCCAGTTGATGGGCAAATAAAAATTGCAGCCTTGTAATGTGAACACCCAATTGTGAGAAAGCAAAGATTTACTACACTTTGGAAATAAAATGCTACGTTCTAAGATGAACGTGCAAGCACAATCTACAAAATACTATAAAGAGACAGTACATACCAATAAAATAACAATATGTCGTCTTCTTGTTCCTCCCCCCCCCCCCCCCCCCCCCAACTTGCCACTCTCGTGGACATCATGCTGCTGGTGGTGTGTCATTTCCACCAAAAGCCCAGTTGACGGGCAAATAAAAATTGCAGCCTTGTATGTGACCACCCTGCTGTGAGAAAGCAAAGATTTACTACACTTTGGAAATAAAATGCTACCATCTAAGATGAAGTTGAAAGAACAATCTTTAAAACACCATAAAGAGACAGTACATACCAATTGGATAACAACTTGTCGTCTTCCCGTTCCTTGGCCCTCCACCCCCCCCCCCCCCCCTCACACTCCGTGCCAATCCTGTGGACATCATGCTGCTGGTGGTGTGTCATTTCCACCAAAAGACCAGTTGACGGGCAAATAAAAATTGCAGCCTTGTATGTGAACACCCTGCTGTGAGAAAGCAATGATTTACTACACTTTGGAAATAAAATGCTACCATCTAAGATGAAGTTGAAAGAACAATCTTTAAACACTATAAAGAGACATTACATACCAATAGAATAAAATCTTGTCGTCTTCTTTCCCTCCCCTCCCCCCCCACCCCCCACTCCACCACCCCTCCTTACAACTCACGTGGACATCATGCTGGTGGTGGTGTGTCATTTCCACCAAAAGCCCAGTTGATGGGCAAAGAAAAATTGCAGCCTTGTAATGTGAACACCCTGCTGTGAGAAAGCAAAGATCTACCACACTTTTGAAATAAAATGCTATGTTCTAAGATGAACTTGAAGAACCATCTTTAAAACACTATAAAGAGACAATACATACCAATAGAAAAACAACTGGTCGTCTTCTTGTTCCCCCACCATCCTCCCACAACACACCACACTCTTTGCCACTCTCGTGGACATCATGCTGCTGGTGGTGTGCCATTTCCACCAAAAGCCCAGTTGATGGTCAAAAAAAAATTGCAGCCTTGTAATGTGAACACCCTGCTGTGAGAAAGCGAAGATTTACTACACTTTGGAAATAAAATGCTACGTTCTAAGATGAACTTGAAAGAACAATGTTTAAAAAACTATAAAGAGACAGTACATACCAATAGAATAACAACTTGTCGTCTTCTTGTTGCACCCCCACCCTCCACCTCCAACCTTACAACTCTCGTGGACATCATGCTGCTGGTGGTGTGTCATTTCCACCAAAAGCCCAGTTGATGGCCAAATGAAAATTGCAGACTTGTAATGTGAACACACTGCTGTGAGATGGCAAAGATTTACTACACTTTGGAAATAAACTGCTACAATCTAAGATGAACTTGAAAGAACAATCTTTAAAACACTATAAAGAGACATTACATACCAATAGAATAGCAACTTGATGTCTTCTTGTTCCCACCCCACACCCTGTCTTGGCCACTCTCGAGGACATCATGGTGCTGGTGGTGTGTCATTTCCACCAAAAGCCCAGTTGATGGGCAGAGAAAAATTGCAGCTTTGTAATGTGAACACATTGCTGTGAGAAAGCATAGATTTACTACACTATTGAAATAAAATGCTACGTTGTAAGGTGAACTTGAAAGAACAATCTTTAAAACACTATAAAGAGACCGTACATACCAATAGAATAACAACTTGTCGTCTTCCCGTTCCCCGTCCCCCTCGCCCCCCTCATGGACATCATGCTGCTGCTGGTGTGTCATTTCCTTCAAAATTGCAGTCGAAACATTGCAGCCTTGTATTGAGAACACTCTGCTGTGAGGAGGAAATAATCTATTCCATTTTGGATATCAAATACTTCTTACTTATATGAAGTTGTTGTAGCTAACGTTTAAAAATTATAATTGTTGTGTACTTATCATATATCCATTTGTTATTCACGTGACACATAATGATTAGTCAACAATGGTAGTCATGGATTTTTTTTTTAGCCACTATTTAGTTACTGCTTCCTTACAGACAACATAATGGTCTCAGGCTTCTTTCAAATTGGTTGCTCCTCTTCTCGTAACATCTTTTGGTTAATGTCTGATTATAGTTTGGTTACCAGATGCTTCAGACAAGGTCATCGATACAGGTGTACTCTATATTATACACTGAAGATGCTCAGAATGTTGGACACCTGCCTAACATTGTGTAGAGCACACGCGAGCACACAGATGTGTCCTACCATGACGTGGCGTGGATTTGTCTAATTTCTGTATATTGAGCAAGCAGTAAAGGAAACAAAAGAAAAATTTGGAGTAGGTATTAAATTCCATGGAGAAGAAATAAAAAGTCTGAGTTTCGCCGATGACATTGTAATTCCGTCAGAGACAGCAAAGGACTTGGAAGAGGAGTTGAACGGAATTGACAGTGTCTCGAAAGGAGGATATAAGATGAACATCAACAAACGCAAAATGAGGATAATGGAATGTAGTCGAATTATGTCGGGTGATGCTGAGGGAATTAGATTAGGAAATCAGACACTTGAAGTAGTAAAGGAGTTTTGCTATTTGGGGAGCAAACTAACTGATGATGGTTGAAGTGGAGAGGATATAAAATGTATACTGGCAATGGCAAAGAAAGCGTTTCTAAAGAAGAAAAATTTGTTAACATCAAGTATAGATTTAAATGTCAGGAAGTGGTTTCTGAAAGTATTTGTATGGAGTGTAGCCATGTATGGAAGTGAAACGTGGACGATAAATAGGTTAGACAAAAAGAGAATAGAACCTTTCGAAATGTGGTGTTACAGAACAATGCTGAAGATTAGATGGGTAGATCACATAACTAATGAGGAGGTATTGAATAGAATTGGGGAGAAGAGGAGTCTGTGGCACAGCTTGAAAAGAAGAAGAAGGGACCAGTTGGTAGGACACGTTCTGAGGCATCAATGGATTACAAATTTAGCATTGGAGGGCAATGTGGAGGGTAAAAATTGAAGAGGGAGACCAAGAGATGAATACACTAAGCAGATTCAGAAGGATGTAGGTTGCAGTAAGTACTGGGAGATGAAGAAGCTTGCACAGGATAGAGTAGCATGGAGAGCTGCATCAAACCAGTCTCAGGACTGAAGACCACAACAACAACAGCTACAACGAAATTTCCCGAATTTATTTGTCTAAGTGACATACGTAAGTGATTAACATTGTAAGATCTTAAGTTTTTGAGAGCGTGAGATGAGCCACAGCATATGTGATATGCTAGTATATGAATAATAAGCATAAGAGCCAGAATGTTGCATGCAAACGTGGATGCATTGTGTTGCACATGTGCCGGATCTCAGTCTGTGGGAATGATATCCATGCCTGTTGCACTTGGTCGGTCAGTACAGGGACTGTTAACGCTATTTACTGATAACGCTGAAGTTGTTGCCTGACGATGTTATTAAAGACAGATGCGGTGATTGAACAGGCCAAGGCAACATGTCTACTAGTTTGTTGGGTTACAACAGCGCTACGCTGGCGAGCGTTATCCTGTTGGAAAATATCTGCAATGCTGTTCAAGAATGGCAGTACAACAGTTCGAATCATCAGACTGGCATCCAGATTTGTAGTCAGAGTGCGTGAGATTACCACGAAAGTGTTCCTGCTGTCATACGAAATCGCACCCAAGATCATAGCGAGCGTTATCCTGTTGGAAAATATCTGCAATGCTGTTCAAGAATGGCAGTACAACAGGTCGAATCATCAGATTGGCATGCAGATTTGTAGTCAGAGTGCGTTAGATAACCACGAAAGTGTTCCTGCTGTCGTACGACATCGCATCCAAGATCATAGCTCCAGTGTGTCTAGCATGTAGGCGGGTTGGTTGAAGGCCCTCAACTGACACTCTTCTATCCCACACACGGCCATTACTGGCATCGAGGCAGAATCACCTTTCATCAGAAAACACAACAGACCTCCACGCTGCCCTCCTATGAGCTTTCACTTGACACCACCAAACCGAAAATGGGGGTGTTTTGGGGTCAGTGGAATACACGGTACAGGGCGCCTGGCTCGGAGCTGTCCTTGAAGTAACAGATTTGTTACAGTTCATTGTGTCACTGTGGTGGCAACTGCTCCTCAGATTGCCGCTACAGAAGCAGTACGATTCGCTAGAGCCGTGTGCCGATCATGATGGCCTCTGCTCTCGGTAATGAAAGGCCATCTGGAGCCCGGTCTTTTTGCGAACGTACAGTCTCGTGACCAACGCTGCCAGCAATCACGTACAATGCCTACATTCCTGCCAAGTATTTCTGCAATATCGTAGAAGGAACATCCAGCTTCTCGTAGTCCAATTCCACGACCGCGTTCAAATTCAGTGAGGTGTTGATGATGGCATCCTTGTCACCTTAAGGGCGTTTTTGACTAACAACAACTCTTCACGTCCCATCTCAAAGCTAACTAACGCTCCCGACCGTTGCAGCGCGTATTTCAAGCGAACCTGATTTGCACTCTCCTACATCCCGTTTACATGGGACGCCCAAACCCTAATTCCGTACATCGATTTCCCAATAACGATTTTGGGTGGTCATGTATACGCTTCAAAGTCGATTCAGGAAATCTACATCTACATCCATACTCCGCAAGCCACCTGATGGTGTGTGGCGGAGGGAACCTTGAGTACCTCTATCAGTTCTGCCTTCTATTCCAGTATCGTACTGTTCGTGGCCAGGATTGTCGGTATGCCTCTGTGTGGGCTCTAATCTCTCTGATTTATCCTCATGGTCTCTTCGCGAGATATACCTAGGAGGGAGCAATATACTGCTTGACTCCTCGGTGAAGGTATGTTCTCGAAAACGAGCTACTGAGAGTCTGTCTTGCAGAGTCTTCCACTGGAGTTTATCCTTCATTTCCATAACGCTTTCGCGATTACTAAATGATCCTGTTACGGAGCGCGCTGCTCTCCGTTGGATCTTCTGTATCTCTTCCATCAACCCTATCTGGTACGGATCCCACACCGGTGAGCAGTATTCAAGCAGTGGGCGAACAATTGCACTGTAACCTACTTCCTCTGTTTTCGGACTGCATTTCCTTAGGATTGTTCCAATGAATCTTAGTCTGGCATCTGCATTACCGACGATTAATTTTATATGGTCATTCCATTTTAAATCACTCCTACTGCCTACTCCCAGATAATTTATGGAATTAACTACTTCCAGTTGCTTATCTGATATATTGTAGCTAAATGATAAAGGACCTTTCTTTCTATGTATTCGCAGCACGTTACACTTGTCTGCATTGAGAATCAGTTGCCATTCCCTGCACCATGTGTGAATTCGTTGCAGATCCTCCTGCATTTCAGTAGAATTTTTCCAATCCGCTTGTCATTGCCCGTTTTCCAATTCCGCAGTCGATTTTCGCTGCCATGTAAACGCAACCGGTTTTGAAATGTACTTGGGCTGTCAGGTTTCGTATTGTTTCTGAAAATTTTCAGCCAATACGAAAGAAGTGGCTTTTCGTGCAGTGAAGGATAAGTAGAAAATTTACCCTGAAGCTGTTTACGCCTCGTCTAACTGAAGAGAAGCAGTAATTGTGCTGACTAAATCATAACCGCCGGCTGAGGTGGCCATGCGGTTCTAGGCGCTTCAGTCCGGAACCGCGCGAATCCTGCCTCGGGCGTGGATGTGTGTGATGTCCTTAGGTTAGTTAGGTTTAAGTACTTCTAAGTTCTAGGGGACTGATGACCTCAGATGTTAAGTCCCACAGTGCTCAGAGCCATTTGAGCCATTTTTTAAATCATAAACAGTAACAGCTGTTTTCCAGAAGTCATATTTAACTGCTCTAGCAAATTCGCTTCAGACAATAAAATTTAAACACGACAGCCAAAAACGGTTTCCGAAATTCGGTTTTCGTCTTTCGGAAGATGTGTCGCGTGTAAACGCAGTGATTTTGGCGCTACTATAGCCACTCTTTTGCGCCTGGCAAGAAACTGGAATAGACATCACTTTTCAACTGTAGAAACACGCCTACCAAGAATCTTTTATGTCGCACAACTCCTTCTTGGTGTTGCGATTTTTTTCCGTCAGTGTGTTTAGCGAGTTGAAGTTTGTGATATCGCAGTTCAGTAATTTAGATCATGTGTTCACTGATTACCCAGACATTAAGTAAAACAGAGTAGCTGCACAGAAGAGAAAATGACGCTTTACGACCTTATCTAATGTAAGTTTGATCACCACAGAAATTTTATTGCAGTGTTATTACTGAATAATATTAGCGGATTAAATTGATAAACTCGTCTCACTTTCGCCTGAAATGCTGCATTTTTAAGGTGAATTAGTCCCTGTCACAAATTTTTTCTTTCTCAGTAGAATGATGGTCGTGTTTAGTGATGCTGACAGACTGCTCAAAATCTGCGTTGATTCTGGTACTGTCTTCTGGGTTGTCTTAGTCGAGGAGGAAACAAGTGTATGCATGATGTTTACGTATGAAGTCAGGAATTTTGTGACTCGGAATTCATACACATATGTTGAGATGTTTCGCCCCATGGTGATTGTTGTAGCACAAAGACGCAATAGTGGGATATTTCATAACGACCTACACTGTACAGATGTTCAATTATCAAACAAAGTTCACTCACCGAAGGGATCGCACACCCGATCCTCAAAAGTGGTTGGAGCCCATTGATCATCTGGATCATCTGCTGCAACCCTGTTTCAAACAATTATTTCTTGTACAGTAAACTAGATTTTACAATTGCAGAATGTTACGTAACAGCGAATGTTCTTTGACTCTACTTCCATGAGGACGTATTCGTACCTGAAAGTTAGCTGCTTAAAAACGCTGCCTCATTCTTTTTTGCGATCTCGATTTTCTTGCCTGGTTTTTCACAGGCCCTGCCGCGTCTGCTGTAAATAAGGGAGCAACTAAGGTATCTGATAATCTGCAGTTTAGAATTATGAAGAAGAAGCTGTTCTATGATCATCAGGTCACACGAAAGAAGGTTTCGCTACGACTGTGATCAGCAAATACTGCAAAGGGACGGTTGACATTGTGTTGTAACTGTGAGTTAGTGGCGCGCTCTGCACTTAATGCCGAGGTACCAACTCTGCTGTGTCTGTATTGAAAGATTCGGTCAGGCTTTCAGCAATGATCGGGTGTATTTGCATATCTGTTCAGAATGTTTGTATGGATCAGTGGACAACTGCTGAGAAGAAACGGTTACTAAATCAGAATGACTAAACAGAGTGGCAGTTTGGATGGAGGTAAAGCAGAATTTGTGGGCCAATAATTCTCACTATGTAATCTACAACTGGACGCAAAAAACTCAAGTGCAACCACATATTAACATTTATAATCTCAGAAATGATCACTAAACATAAGACATCTACTATTTATTATACACTCCTGGAAATGGAAAAAAGAACACATTGACACCGGTGTGTCAGACCCACCATACTTGCTCCGGACACTGCGAGAGGGCTGTACAAGCAATGATCACACGCACGGCACAGCGGACACACCAGGAACCGCGGTGTTGGCCGTCGAATGGCGCTAGCTGCGCAGCATTTGTGCACCGCCGCCGTCAGTGTCAGCCAGTTTGCCGTGGCATACGGAGCTCCATCGCAGTCTTTAACACTGGTAGCATGCCGCGACAGCGTGGACGTGAACCGTATGTGCAGTTGACGGACTTTGAGCGAGGGCGTATAGTGGGCATGCGGGAGGCCGGGTGGACGTACCGCCGAATTGCTCAACACGTGGGGCGTGAGGTCTCCACAGTACATCGATGTTGTCGCCAGTGCTCGGCGGAAGGTGCACGTGCCCGTCGACCTGGAACCGGACCGCAGCGACGCACGGATGCACGCCAAGACAGTAGGATCCTACGCAGTGCCGTAGGGGACCGCACCGCCACTTCCCAGCAAATTAGGGACACTGTTGCTCCTGGGGTATCGGCGAGGACCATTCGCAACCGTCTCCATGAAGCTGGGCTACGGTCCCGCACACCGTTAGGCCGTCTTCCGCTCACGCCCCAACATCGTGCAGCCCGCCTCCAGTGGTGTCGCGACAGGCGTGAATGGAGGGACGAATGGAGACGTGTCGTCTTCAGCGATGAGAGTCGCTTCTGCCTTGGTGCCAATGATGGTCGTATGCGTGTTTGGCGCCGTGCAGGTGAGCGCCACAATCAGGACTGCATACGACCGAGGCACACAGGGCCAACGCCCGGCATCATGGTGTGGGGAGCGATCTCCTACACTGGCCGTACACCACTGGTGATCGTCGAGGGGACACTGAATAGTGCACGGTACATCCAAACCGTCATCGAACCCATCGTTCTACCATTCCTAGACCGGCAAGGGAACTTGCTGTTCCAACAGGACAATGCACGTCCGCATGTATCCCGTGCCACCCAACATGCTCTAGAAGGTGTAAGTCAACTACCCTGGCCAGCAAGATCTCCGGATCTGTCCCCCATTGAGCATGTTTGGGACTGGATGAAGCGTCGTCTCACGCGGTCTGCACGTCCAGCACGAACGCTGGTCCAACTGAGGCGCCAGGTGGAAATGGCATGGCAAGCCATTCCACAGGACTACATCCAGCATCTCTACGATCGTCTCCATGGGAGAATAGCAGCCTGCATTGCTGCGAAAGGTGGATATACACTGTACTAGTGCCGACATTGTGCATGCTCTGTTGCCTGTGTCTATGTGCCTGTGGTTCTGTCAGTGTGATCATGTGATGTATCTGAACCCAGGAATGTGTCAATAAAGTTTCCCCTTCCTGGGACAATGAATTCACGGTGTTCTTATTTCAATTTCCAGGAGTGTATATAAATGATCTAGTAGAAAGCGTCGGATGCTTTTTAAGGCTATTCGCGGTAATTTCCAAAAACGATTGCCTATCGAAGTCCATGGATCGATACGATACATATCGAACGTGTGATCGTAAATCGATCATGCAACTCTGTTGACGGGCGTTATTAGCATCTTTACGATGGTCAATACAGCAATGACAAAAGAAGAGCTTTATAAAAATACTTGGAATTGCAAAGGAGACGTTTTACCTTACTCGTCGTCGGTGTTGTCGTCATGTTACAGTCCATTACGGTGGTCTGGATGGATAATTTGGAAGAGTGGAAACATGTATTCTTCCTGATACTCGTTCGTTTCCCGCACTGTCCTCAATGAAATTGTAACAGTATTTCAGCTTTGAAACTGTTGTTACGAAGTTTTGCGCACTTCACACCACCACACTCTAAAACAGCCCCTTCTTCTCCCGTCTGGTAGTACTCCATATTTGCGACAAAAAATGAAACAGTTTTCTATGCTGGATAAACATGAAATTAGATTTTTCCATCTGAGAGAACCCACCGAAGAAACATCAAGAACACCAGACATCCCACTCACTAACGACATAAATCGTCTGGGTTTCACTACCAACTCACAAATAATTCGCGGAGGTATGTAATTCAGAGCAACTACGGAAACTTTTTTTGGGGCGGGGGTGGGGGGGGGGGCGGGGGAGCGCTCAACTACTAAGGGCATTAGCGCCCAGTCACAAACGTCAGTGCACTAATAGCGTAGAAACACGAAAGGGGGCAACATCAGAAAGTACTTACAAGGACGCAGAGAAACAAAATCTTTTTTGGACAAGTCCGTCAGTGTAATAAAACGAAGGACACGAGCAGCTGCTCGAGCGTCATCAGCTTAAAGTTCCTGTAAGGTAGACGGCAGGCAGAGGACAACACGAGAGGGAATAAAACGGGGACGGGACAATAAAACATGGCGCACGGTCACAGGATGACCACTGGGGCACTGCGGGGAGGGGTCATCGGAAAACATCGGTGGCTAAATCGGCAATGTCCAATCCACTACCTGGCCAAATGACCTCCTCTCGCTGGGAAGGGCGTGAGGAGGTTGTCCGAACCGGCGGGATCGGTTTGATGGCCCTAAGCTGATTATCACAGAGAGAGGACCAAGCCTCGTGCCACAATGATGAAACGCGCCGACAAAGAACCCCACTAACATCAGTTGATGGGACACAAAAGGAAGCTGTCCGAGACAGGAGGACAGCAGCCTTGGCCACAGCATCAGCAGCTTCGTTCCCAGGCACACCGACGTGGCCAGGAATCCACAGAAAAAGGACACGAGCGCCGGTATCTGCTAGCGACTGAAGGGACCGGTGAATTCGTTGCACTTGAGGGTGGTCTGAATGTGGGTCACGGAGACTCTGAATGGCATTCAAAGAATCAGAGCAGATGGCATAGGGAGAATGACGATGGCGGCGGATATACTGAGCAGCCTGACAGAGAGCAGAAAGCTCAGCTTTAAAGCTTGAGCACTGATCAAGGAGCCATTATTGAAAGGTATCGTCTTCAACGACAAAGCACATCCGACGCCAGCAGTAGTCTTGGAACCACCTGTGTAAATAAAGACGTTATTAGTGGGCCTCGAACGAAGTTTGATAAACCCCGAGCGGTATATCGAATCCGCGGTCCTCTCCTTTGGGAGCGAGTTGAGTTCAAGGTGAACGTGAACCTGAGCCTGGAGCCAAGGTGGCGTCGAGCTCTCACCCACTCGAACAACGGGAAACAGATAAAAATGACGATCACAATTAATTGATCACAACGCCCGCCACAGGAGTCGCATGATCGATTTACGATCGCGTGTTCGATGTGTATCGTTTGGACCCAGCGACTTGGATAGGCAATCATTGTTGGAAATTACCCTATTCGTAGATAATGCCGTTGTCTATACCAAAGTAGCAATGGCAAAAGGTAATAAGATTTTGCAGAACGACCTGCAGAGAACTGATGAATGACGCAGTCCCTGACAGTTGACCCTGAACATAAATAAATGTAACATATTGGGCATACATAGGAAAAGAAATCCACTACTATACAGCTACACTACTGATGACAAACAACTGGAGACACCGTCTGCCATAAAATATCTAGGTGTAACTATCCAGGGCGATCTTAAGTAGAATGATCATATAAAACAGATAGTGGGGAAAGCAGACACCACACCCAGATTCATCGGAAGAATATTAAGGAAATGTAACTCATCCGCAAAAGAAGTGGCGTATAAGGCGCTTGTTCACCCGATTCTTGAGTATTGTTCATCTATCTAGGATCCCTGTCAGGTAGGACCGACAGAGGAGATAGAGAAGATCCAACGAAGAGCGGCGCGTTTCGTCACGGCATCGTTTAGCTGGCGAGAGAGCGTTACGAAGATACTAAACATACTCACATAGAAATTTCGGGACAGGAGGAGTCTGACAATTTATTACTTCCGCCCACATACATCTCGCGTATTGACCACGAGGGAATTCGAGAAATTAGAGTCAATACAGAGGCTTACCAACAACCATTCTTCCCACGCACTATTCGCGAGTGGAACTGGATTGGAGGGATCAGATGGTGGTGCCGAAAGTAGCCTCCGCCACACACCATTAGGTGGGTTGCAGAGTATGATGAAGATGTTGATGTAGATGAACTGTTAGAAACCTGCGTCATATTTGTGGCTTGAAAGTTGTAACAGAGGAATCAGAATTTTTTATTTAAACACCGTTGGATTCGAAGCTAATCTTAGACCGTGAAGAGAGGGCGATGGGGGATTTCGAACCTGAGAAAAACACACACACACGCAGTATACACTGTCAAAAATGAACACATGAAACGTTTGCGCAACCTGCTAACAAATAATTTACATTTACTGCACATAGTGCCAGAATTGACTAAACGCATTCCAGCGAACTATTGCACCAGCTGTGTAGTACTAAACGTAGAAGGTAGTCAGTGCCATCAACAGAATGTTTTCAAGTTACGATCATTATCTTGTGAGAATAAATTATGAACGTAAAATCAACCAGAAACATACTATGGAGCGGCGACATTAAAGACGCACGCTGCTAGTTCGTTGTCTATTCCAAGCCACTGACAATCAAAGGAAAAACCATTTCAGTTACCGTAGGGATTTTGACTGCGGGTGGTTGTGAACGAAATGACTGTCGCAGAAACTGCAAAACACGAGAAACTGCGAGCAGTTCATATATGCTGACATGTCTAATAAAAACAGAAGAACTTAACGTCTTCAAAGAACGCAAACATGACACATTTTCCCAACTACCTATGAGCACATCGCTACTGATCACGATTCAGTTACAGAAGTTGAGTATCTCCTACCTTTTCGCCGAGAAAACTTCCTGCTGGACGCTGGAAACCCAGAATAACAGCTTCTCTTGTAGAACTCTTGCATAGAATACGAGAAGCTTCAAATTCGCCTCGCATGTAACTGTCGAAGACGGAGCGAACAACACTAGTGTCGCGAAGGCACAGCTGCTCGTATACATAGGCCGTTCAAAAAACAATTATTCGTCGCGGAAAACGCTCAGAGAGTAAACAATACGTGGCGGGAAAAACAATCTCGTAGCGGACGCGACTTAAAGTTGCGCATCAGTCGTACAGAATTTTGACATAAACTAAAAATAAAATTTATTAACTGAAGTAATGTATTGTTTTGTAAATAGCAACGTCGATTGCCCTAGTCCTCTGTCAAGCTGTATCTTTACAGAAATAATCCCCCAAAATTTTCCACCCAATGATATGACACTATTTACAAAGGTCAAACGTTCGACATTCGAACTTGTGGGACTCTGCGCTACAACCTTAATTTTTTCGCAGACAGTTTGTCATACAGATAGCTGGCAAAAGAATCGTGAATATTACTTTTTCTTTCTCCGTTACAGATCTGCATATTAAAGAAAGAAATTTGTTTGTTTATTCGCATAAAAATCAATATTTACACATGATTCGTGTGGATCTGGAACATTCATGATTTATTCCTATTGGGTATATGGTTTTTAAAAGTAGTCTCACGACAAGGGGTTTTTATCAGTAATTAGGAAATGTGTCAAAGACAAAAGAGAACACTCAGCAGTCCACATCATTCACAATCGACATTTGTTTACCAAGTGGGATCTCAATAAGTTTAAATGATAACGCAGTAAACGTCTTACTAAGGGCTCACATTAATTTCTTGTTTACAATGTACAGAGTATGTGCTGTGTTGTAGTTAGCCAACATCAACGAGAACGAGAAATATCCCACCTCTACGGAAAATTGTGTTTATACAAGGTCCGATCAAAAAAGGTTCCGCTTGAAGGCGTTACTGCAGCGCATATGCAACGTAGCGCAACTCCGATGCGGGTATATAAGCACCGACATGTAGGCGAGGGACTGCTGTGATATTCGTGACTTCCCGACGTGCGTGTAGTAAATGCCGAAGCGTGAACTATGACGACATTATCACCAAATGCGTCCAAATAGGAACAATGTGCTGTTATTCTTTTCTTCGTTACCGAAGGACAATCAACGGTAGACATCGATCGGGGAATGAAAAATATCTATGGGGAAGCACGTCTATCGAAAACTAATGTTGTGGAATGGTACAAGTTCCATGTGGGTCGCGATTCGACAAAAGACACCGGTCGATCTGCGAGGCCGGACTCATTTCAAGGAACGGGGCGTCTACTTCACGGGGAACCGGTAACTGCGCATCACATTGTGTAGGATTTGTCTCCGATGGCTGTTCTGTAATGGCAGGCAGAGAGAGAGCAGTGTACAGGCCATTTTCAGAAAGAAATATTTTCGATCCTCACAGTTTCTTTGCTCAAGCCACAAACTCAACCTTGTGGGAAAAGATGCAAACGCAGTGCCAGAAATACGAACACAGTAAACATTGTAAACGACGCTACAAACTCTTTTTAGAAAATCGACTACACGCTGAAAATATGCTTCCAATTTACCACGAATGTGTGAGACGAGATGGTCTGAAAAATATAAAGCCAGCAGACTATTTTCTCAACATTTCCCAGATGCTGCGAGAGCTCTAGAGAAATTGTCTACAGAAAGAAATTATGCATCGAGAATATCTACGTATCAACTGAATTCAGCCGTTACAGTGCTCATCTTACATTTACATACAATAACCAAGTACTCAGCAGTTTTGAAACTACATTACTGGCCATTAAAATTGCTACACCAAGAAGAAATGCAGATGATAAACGGGTATTCATTGGACACACATATTATACTACAACTGACATGGGATTACATTTTCACGCAATTTGGGTGCATAGATCCTGAGAAATCAGTACCCAGAACAACCACATCTGGCCGTAATAACGGCCTTGATACGCCAGGGCATTGAGTCAAACACAGCTTGGATGCCGCGTTCAGGTACAGCTGCCCATGCAGCTTCAACACGATACCACAGTTCATCAAAAGTAGTGACTGGCGTATTGTGACGAGCCAGCTGCTCGGCCACCATTGACCAGACGTTTTCAATTGGTGAGAGATCTGGAAAATGTGCTGGCCAGGGCAGAAGAAAACAATTTCTGAATCCAGAAAGGCCTGTACAGGACCTGCAACGTGCGGTCGTGCATTATCTTGCTGAAATGTAGGGTTTCGCAGGGATCGAATGAAGGGTAAAGCCACGGGTCGTAACACATCTGAAATGTAACGTCCACTGTTCAAAGTGCTTTCAATACGAACAAGAGGTGACCGAGACGTGTAACCAATGGCACCCCATACCATCACGCCAGGTGATACGCCAGTATGGCGATGACGAATACACGCTTCCAATGTGCATTCACCGCGATGCCGCCAAACACGGATGCGACCATCATGATGCTGTAAACAGAACCTGGATTCATCCGAAAAAATGACATTTTGGCATTCGTGCACCCAGGTTCGTCGTTGAGTACACCATCGCAGCGTCAAGGGTAACCGCAGCCTTGGTCTACGAGCTCATTGTCCACGCTGCTGCAAACATCGTCGAACTGTTCGTGCAGATTGTTGTTGTCTTGCAAACGTCGCCATCTGTTGACTCAGGGATCGAGATGTGGTTGCACGATCTGTTACAGCCAAGCGGATAAGATGCCTGTCATCTCGACTGCTAGTGATACGAGGCCGTTGGGATCCAGCACGGCGTTCCGTATTACCCTCCTGAATCCACCGATTCCATATTCTGCTAACAGTCATTGGATCTGGACCAACGCGAGCAGCAACGTCGCGATACGATAAACCGCAATCGCGATAGGCTAGAATCCGACCTTTATCAAAGTCGAAACGTGATGGTAGGCATTTCTCCTCCTTAACGAGGCATCACAACAACGTTTCACCCGGCAACGCCGGTCAACTGCTGTTTGTGTATGAGAAATCGGTTGGAAACTTTTCTCACGTCAGCACGTTGTAGGTGTCGCCACCGGCGCCAACCTTGTGTGAATGCTCTGAAAAGCTAATCATTTACGTATCACTGTATATTCTTCCTGTCGGTTAGCACGTCATCTTCATGGTGTAGCAATTTTAATGGCCAGCAGCGTAGTAGTTCATTCGAGATTGCAGTTCCTGTATTGTTTTGAATTACGATTCAGTGTTCCTTCGGACATGCACTGCAGCGACTATAGAAGTTATGAAATACATAAAATGCATTCGCATTTGTGAATATGGGTAACCATCAGCTGTATAATGGAATGACGACCATGAAAATTTGTGCCGGATCGAGACTCGAACCCGGAGCCCGGATTTCCCGCTTACCGCGAGCGGTCCCCAACTTTTTTATTTTTTATTTTATTTTGCATGTTGTTCGTAGTTGATCGTTGTGTTTGGTCGTTGCGGACGTCACATGACATCCGGTCAATTTCGTTTGGTGATCCTTCCACTCTTTTATTACAGAGGCCAACCAGCTCTCTGACCGAACACGATCAGCTACCGTGCCGGCCGTACCATTTGGTTATCTGCGCTCGACTCACAGCCACACCCAAACTTCCATATGTCATCAACCATGTGTCTACAACTTGTACTCGTACATCCATTATGTATAGTTCCGTACAGGGAAGACATTTTACTTGAAAGGTGCTTGCCCAGGATCAGCGGACAACGACAGTGCAGCGCCTGTGTTATTCAGAATAGGCGGAGAGTCATCGTGAGATGTAGACGTATTTTCGGGTGTGCCCTAGGAAAGTGTGTTGGGACCCTTGCTGCTCATGTTGTATAGTAATGACCTTGCATATAATATTAATGGTAACACGCGGCTTTTTGCAGATGATGCAGTTTTGTATAACGTACTGTCTGAAAGAAGCTGCGTGAATATTCAGTCAGATCTTGATAAGATTTGAACTTGGTGCAGAGATTGGCAACTTGCTTTAAATGTTCAGGAATGTAAAACTGTGCACCTCACAAAACAAAACAAAAAAGTAGTATTCTATGGCTGTAGTATCAGTGATTCACTGTTGGAATCGGCCAACTCATACAAATACCTGGATGTAACACTTTGTAGGGACACGAACAGGAATGATCACATAGACTCAGTCGTAGGTAAAGCAGATGGTAGACTTCTCTTTATTGGCAGAACAATAGGGAAGTGCAATCAGTCTATAAAGGAGATTGCTTACACATCATTCGTGCGACCGGCCTGCGAATATTGCCCGTGCATGTCGGACTCCTTCCAAAGAGGGCGAAGAGGGGATATTGAACGTATACAGAGAAAGGCAGCACGAAAGATCACAGGTTTTTTTAACCATGGGAGAGTGCCACAGAGATACTGTAGGATCTGAATTGGAAGACTCTCGAAGATAGGCGTAAACAACACTGAGAATGGTTCAAATGGCTCTAAGCAGTATGGGACGTAACATCTGAGGTCATCAGTCCCCTAGACTTAGAACTACTTAAACCTAACGAACATAAGGACATCATACACATCCATGCCCGAGGCAGGATTCGAACCTGGGACCATAGCAGCAGCGCAGTTCCGGACTGAAGCGCCTAGAACCTCTCGGCTACAGCGGCCGGCACTCTGAGAATGTCCGTTAACAACGTTTCAAGAACCGGGTTTAAATGATGACTCTAAGAATAAACTACAGTCCCCACACTTCGCTGACATAGGCATCGGGAAGATAAGATTAGAGCAATTACTGCACGCACAGAGGCATTTAATCAATCATTCTTCCCGCATTCCATACATAAATGGAACAGGAAGAAACCCTGACAACTGGTACAATGGGACGTACCCTCTGCCATGCACCTCAACCTGGTTTACAGAGTATAGATGTAGATGTATAGGGTGACAATTATTGAACTATATAAAAAAAACGTAAATTAGTTGCAAACTACGGCGTGTACAAACTTTATTCAACATGTAAAATCATTTACGCTACGACATGTTCGATATGCCTGCCATGATTGGCGATGGTGTGGCGCAGACGAATAGCGAAAATTCTGCATGACCCGCTGAAGTGTCAGGACATCGACGCTGTCGATGACCTGCTGAATGGCTGTGGTTTTGGAGTTATTGCTGTACACCTTGTCTTTAATATAGCTCAACAAAAAGGAGTCGCATGTTTTGAGATCCGGAGAATATGAAGGTACGGGACATTGGCCAGGAAAAAGAAGAAGAGGAGAGAGTTGAAATTTGGACACCATCATAGTTGATATTTTACGGTTTCCAACCTGAAAGATTTCAAAACAGTTTTAACAGATTTAAGCGCTTTGTTTTCCAGAATTGATCGACATACTGAGTTTTGATAATCATGGCAGATAAATTTAGATGATAGGATTTCCTGGCTTAGTGGCGTTCGAAATGCTCGTTGAAATTGCTACGTAAATAGTGTGGTGTGACCGATTGTAGGCGATAATTGCCCGCGACATTGCCGGTGATGTATCTCTCGTGTGTGGGGCGCTTAATCGACTCATCGCTGAGGAAACATCTTGTTGTGTTAGATTAAGAACGTGAGAGGTGACGTATAAGTGATGCTCACTGTTATAAATTACGTATAACCGAAATGAAATACATCATTGAGCAATGCCGACTATAGCATCTGACCTATGGCGCACAGTATGATCTGAATGCGAAATAAATCACGTATCACCAGCTCGACTTCGAGTGATCGCTACCAGAAACCAAGGAAATGTGGCAGTACTGTACTGGTATTAAGGATACGAACTGGAGTGGCACAAAGGCGATCAGGCACGCCCACCTTATTTACCGATATGTAAGCAGAGAAAACAATTTCGACAGGCATTTCGTTCCCTGAATTAGGCAGCTATGATTTAAAAAGCCAATTAGCGTTCTGTCGAAAACAGAGGATAAATTCTCGCTTCCGAGTCCACCTGTCAGCTACCAGCAATGACATCATATCTACTAAGTCAAAGTCGCTACTCACAAGGCAAACTCCCCATCACATCAAAAATGGCTCTGAGCACTGTGGGACTTAACTTCTGAGGTCATCAGTCCCCTAGAACTTAGAACTACTTAAACCTAACTAACCTAAGGACATCACACACATTCATGCCCGAGGCAGGATTCGAACCTGCGAACGCAGCGGTCGCTCGGCTCGGCGCCTAGAACCGCTCCGTCACATCGCCGTCAGATTTAGTGGTAAGAGGGTCCAGCGGACAGCCCGTCAAAAACTGAACACATATGGAGTATGAAAACAGGAAGAAAATGTACTCAATTGTGAAAAAAAAGAAGCGATATAGAAACAGTGGATGGTGTTCCAGCGTAACGACAAGTGGCGGCGCGACGATCGAGAACGGAGAAGCAGAGAGGGCTGTGAGAGGACGTCAGCCAATAGCGTGCTGAGGAACACATCTCTAGCAGGACGCTGGGACAGCAGCGGCAACTACACACAGGGAATGTGAGTGCCGCGCCGCCCCCTACCTGCGGTGCAGTGGAAGACGAGCCGTCATACAAACGCCACAGCAGTCAGTTATGAATTGTATTGTTTTTGCTTGCACTGAAATTGTATATACCAAAGGACACTGATTATTTGCATTTCCCCATTTGCTTGCGACACACCTTTGTGAATACGCTAAGTTAAGGATTGTCAATTCAGCTTACTGTAATAAACTCTATTAATACGATTTGCTTCAATTGTTGCCTAGCAATCCGAGAAAACAGCTTCCCGGGCATCCTGTATTAGATGAGTGGCCAGACACAATAAATGGTCCGAGCTTAATAAGTGCAGTAGAAAGCAGCCTGGCCGAGCAATTGCCTAGTGGTTAAAGTCGGCATGTTTGGTGAGAGGGTTAGCTGCCCTGGGTAATAAAAATAACTGAGTAAATGGATCAACAAGGGTGTCATGGGACATATGCCCCAAACAATTGCAACAAATAATAACGAACAAAATGAGATAAAAAGAAGGTGGACATGATGTTAGGCAATCAAGCAGTGAACCGTGTTCAAACCCCCCCCACCGGCCACAAACTTTTCTTTTTAAGCTGTTCGCCTTATTCAAATTCGTGTCTGTATCATGGTGCAACGTCCATTTGCAACAGTGAGGTGTAAGGAAGGGTCCTAGAATGACAGTTGATTCTGTGTAACTACTTTATAATAGCCGAAAGGAAGTGGCTTTCAAATGGGAACCGCAAGCATTTGATGACAAGGAGAAAAGTCAACCGAATCCCCACCGGAAAACACGTCTGGTGTATCAGACACAGCATTAGTGACAGTCCATGTGCCATGTGATATGAATCTCTTACCAACACACCTAGTTCGTACGCTTGATAAGTGAGTGAGACATCCCTCCTTGCCCAGTTTAGGTGTTGGTATGAATGTGAACGTGACCACTCCTAAGGAAATGCGAAAACACAATAGTTTGTCACATAAGTTGCAACAAATGAATGCAACAGCTCGCTTCTCACACAGCTTCTCTGTACCCCGTCAAAAGATATGTTTTTGAAGTTGTTTTCCGTTTGGAACAAATCCTTCGTTGTAACATAGTTCACACCCGTTTATTTGTTGTTTTCATTTCCGTGAGATGTCTCGCTCGTTCTCACTTTTCATCACGGTTACTTGAAATGTTAACGTATTCTTACCACGTGACTCATATTCTATAACCAATGTGTAGTACGACAACTGCCAAGTCTATAGAAAGAGAACGAACATTTCAATGATTGAACGGACAGTTAATAATGTTGCGAAGAAAATAAAAATAAATACTGTGAGAGAGTTTCGAACCCGACTCGTCCGCTTTGTGGTCCAACACTGTAACCATTTTATTTAAACACCCCAGCTGTTCGTATGTGCTCAGTATCACACTTGTTAAACTTGAACAGGTCACTGTTATCATTTTGCCTTTTTTCACAGTTCAGTACATCTTTTTCCTGTTTTCAAGCTTGATCTGTGTTCAGTTTTTGACGGGCTATGCACGGGGCCATCTTACCACTACATCTCAGGAGTTGCGACGGGTAGCTTCCCTCGGTAGGGGCAATATCAGAAGTCAACGAGGCTTATTCGTAAACAAACGAATCTATCACAGAGAAAAAGACAATCATATACATGTGATAGAATCCCACCACAGTTCACCCAATTATAGTGTGAAGGAACTGAGATAACGGAAACGAAGGAAACAACAGAAAAATGAAACATACATGTGTGAAACAAACTGAAGCGCTGAGAACCATAACCGTCGTTCATTTTGAGATTGTGGCATGTATGCATTCTCCTGACATCTGTTAATCTTACAGTGAACCAGCTTTGTCCATGCTGTACATCTGCACTACACTGGTATACAGGGTGTTACAAAAAGGTACGGCCAAACTTTCAGGAAACATTCCTCGCACACAAATAAAGAAAAAATGTTATGTGGACATGTGTCCGGAAACGCTTAATTTCCATGTTAGGGCTCATTTTAGTTTCGTCAGTATGTACTGTACTTCCTCGATTCACCGCCAGTTGGCCCAATTGAAGGAAGGTAATGTTGACTTCGGTGCTTGTGTTGACATGCGACTCATTGCTCCACAGTACTAGCATCAAGCACATCAGTACGTAGCATCAACAGGTTAGTGTTCATCACGAACGTGGTTTTGCAGTCAGTGCAATGTTTACAAATGCGGAGTTGGCAGATGCCCATTTGATGTACGGATTAGCACGGGGCAATAGCCGTGGCGCGGTACGTTTGTATCGAGACAGATTTCCAGAACGAAGGTGTCCCGACAGGAAGACGTTCGAAGCAATTGATCGGCGTCTTAGGGAGCACGGAATATTCCAGCTTATGACTCACGACTGGGGAAGACCTAGAACGACGAGGACACCTGCAATGGACGAGGCAATTCTTCGTGCAGTTGACGATAACCCTAATGTCAGCGTCAGAGAAGTTGCTGCTGTACAAGGTAACGTTGACCACGTCACTGTATGGAGAGTGCTACGGGAGAACCAGCTGTCTCCGTAACGTGTACAGCGTGTGCAGGCACTATCAGCAGCTGATTGGCCTCCACTGGTACACTTCTGCGAATGGTTCGTCCGACAATGTGTCAATCATCATTTCAGTGCAAATGTTCTCTTTACGGATGAGGCTTCATTCCAACGTGATCAAATTGTAAATTTTCAAAATCAACATGTGTGGGCTGAAGAGAATCCGTACGCAATTGTGCAATCACGTCATCGACACAGATTTTCTGTGAACGTTCGAGCTGGCATTGTTGGTGATGTCTCGATTGGGCCCCATGTTCTTCCACCTACGCTCAATGGAGCACGTTATCATGATTTCATACGGAATACTCTACCTGTACTGCTAGAACATGTGCCTTCACAAGTACGACACGTGGTTAATGCACGATGGAGCTCCTGCACATTTCAGTCGAAGTGTTCGTACGCTTCTCAACAACAGATTGGGTGACCGATGGATTGGTAGAGGGGGGACCAATTCCATGGCCTCCACGCTCTCCGGACCTCAACCCTCTTGACTTTCATTTATGGGGGCATTTGAAAGCTCTTGTCTATGCAAACCCGGTACCAAATGTAGAGACTCTTCGTGCTCGTATTGTGGACGGCTGTGATACAATACGCCATTCACCAGGGCTGCATCAGCGCATCAGGGATTCCATGCGATGGAGGGTGGATGCACGTATCCTCGCTAACGGAGGACATTTTGACCATTTCCTGTAACAAAGTGTTTGAAGTCACGCTGGTACGTTTTGTTGCTGTGTGTTTCCATTCCATGATTAATGTGATTTGAAGAGAAGTAATAAAATGAGCTCTAACATGGAAAGTAAGCGTTTCCGGACACATGTCCACATAACATCTTCTCTTTCTTTGTGCGTGAGGAATGTTTCCTGAAAGTTTGGCCGTACCTTTTTGTAACACCCTGTATACAGGGCCGGCGCGAGGCACGTGCGAAACGTGCGGCCACACGGGGCGGCACTTTCAGAGGGGGCGGCAAATCTGCGGCTCCCCCCTCCCCCTTTTTCTTTTTACTGGACAAACTCAACATTCATGCCCAAGAGGGGGTTCGAAACCAAACCTCGGAGGGTGCGGCTTCGGGAACCGTGGCATGGGGCCTCGACTACCTGCCGACCGCCCCTGTTGTGACAAGGGGAGGGAGGAGGACTAATTTCTTCCTCGCCACTGTGGGGAAGCAGTCTGGCGTACACGTTAGTATTCTTATGAGTGGAGTGCTGCCAGCCTGTTACGCGCCGTGCGTTTACTCACAACTAATTCCGCAGAAAACGAAATCTAATTTGGAAATTCGAATGCAATGTTCGATACTGCGGTTACATGTTAAGCCTGAAGCAATTTTGCTGAGCCCTTCAATGGCAGTTTCCGAGTGTTTTATTCTTCCCGCATTATGGAAAAAAATGGTTGAACATGAACACAGTCAAACATGTCCAACACCTACAATGGCTAGAAGTATTCCGAATGGGTAAACACGCTGCGAGTAATCACGAGGGATAAAGACGTTGCTAACAAGCCTGGCATAAGTTGGGTTTCGACTTATTTTTGAAAATTTTTGCAATCCGTTTCTGAGTGATAGTCGGACGTTTTGGTTTTTCAGCCACGAAACACCTGTCTCCGCCTGCACGAACAACAATTAAACTCTGACCGGCACTTTTGTTTGACAATACTACTCGCACACTATCACTTTGCAAACAGTTATATACTGTATAATACGTGTGAATCCATGTTTCATCTTAGTAAATTACTGGTCACTTTGATTCTGATGAAAACGTAGGAAGTATGGTCTTTTTGCAACAACGTCCTCTCGTCCGCACAAAACAAAACGTTAATTTTGACACCTTCTAAAACGAAAATCCGTAGACAGAACATTGCTTCTAAGGGTTTCCTTGCCATCTTTGAAGCTCATTTCTGTTTGACAAAAGTTCTGCAGTTTCCACAAATTTCGTATTTCTTTCTATTGTTCGTAACGCCATAGAAATTGCTGTCTGATAATACATTTATCCATATCATCGGTCACATAGTTATTGTGAGCTTCTTCTTCTTCTTGGGCGCTAGTTTAACCGTAGCCTCGCTGCACCTCGTCACGTGACATAGTTCCTGGCACTGCCGCGTCACCACTTCGCCTTTCCAGGCAATAGGTGTTGTTGCGTTCTTTACAACGAAAACTACAGAATTCCTTTCGGTAGTTGGCCGAGGCAGTCAGGATTGGTCATAAGTACTTTCATTGCGTTAAGTAAGAAAAATCGCGATTGATTACTGACATTTCCTACAGATTTGTTTAAATAAAATTCCACAAACGTTTAGCATAAAAAAAATTGGGCGGGGGGGGGGGCAATTTAGCAGCTCGCACGGGGCGGCACTTGGGCTTGCGCCGGCCCTGGGTATATAAGAACATTTGCGAAAAGCTGTCTCGCCGTTTTCTCTGATATTCACTTCCATGATGGCCCGAGGCACAAATTTTCATTGCTGCAGTAATGCTGTTCGGCTATAATGACGCCCATTTCTTCATAAAATCTGGAAGCTCCTGGAGAGAAACGCCACCACAAAATCACGCTCCTTGGTTTCAGCATTCTAGTTTGCAAAATGGACGTTGAGACTTTTAAAGTCTTTAAGAATGTTACCGACTCCACTACCAAACTGACGTTCGTCGTAACAATTTACTTTTAAGAAATTTTGCAATGATGTTCTCAAGAGGTATCCGTGAACTGTTGATTAAAGTAACGTAACCTAAATTGGGCAAGGAGGTATATCTCACTCACTTACAGGCGTTCAAATTAGGTGCGCTGCTAAGAGATTCCTATCGTATGACACACGTACTGTCGCTAATGTCGTGTACGACACACCAGACTTGTTTCCTGGTGGAGGGTTCGGTGGACTTGTCTCCTTGTCGTCAAACACTTGCGGTTCCCATTCGAAAGTCGTTTTCTTTCGGCTGCTAATAGAGTAGTTGTGCAGAATCAACTCTCATTATAGGTCCGT
This sequence comes from Schistocerca cancellata, assembly GCF_023864275.1. Lineage (NCBI taxonomy): Eukaryota > Metazoa > Arthropoda > Insecta > Orthoptera > Acrididae > Schistocerca > Schistocerca cancellata. The sequence goes on from NW_026047138.1 coordinate 488,396, forward strand.
TCCTTACACCTCGCTGTTGCAAACGGACATTGCACCACGATACAGACACAAATTTGGACACAGCGAACAGCTGAAGCAGAAAACGTTTGCGGCCAGTGGGGGGCTTGAACGCGGCTCGCCTGCTTGATTGTCTAACACCGTGTCTACTTTTTTTAAAATCTCATTTTGTTTGTTGGAATCGTAGGAGGCCAACACTTTCTTCAAGTCACGTTGAGGGAGACGCTTCGACCATAAATATAATAGACTGGCCCTGACGTCATTTTCGTGGCTCCAACATCTCTGGCCTGAAGTCACGTGAATGTTGGCGAAACATGGTTGTTTCGTGTTGCGCTTATGGCTGTACTCAGCGTTTTGTCGGGGAAATGGCATTACATTTCACGTGTAAGTGTTTCTATGATAGTGCAGATCCGTTTATTGAAATCTACTGAAGTGACTTTTATATGTTTTTTACACTTGAAATAGAGTACCACGCAAATTAAAGTGTTGAAAGCGATGCCTGTAAAGTCAGACTCATATTACATTTTGGAAAGTATCTGTGATAATTCGGTTACAGAAGTAAGTGTAACTGTTTCTCGTTCCTACTCATATGTTCCCAAAGGATGAAAACCAAAGGCAGCTTTGGATTCAGGCCCTGAAACGGAAAAACTTTAAGCCATCTGCACATACGCGCCTTTGCTTGAAGCACTTTGCGGAGAAGTGTTTTGATAGGTTAGTTATTATTTACAATGTATATCTATAATTTGTATTTACAGTGTCTGTCATTTTTAAACCTAGGCTCCCAAATTTTTTTCTGAAACTGCAAAGTCTCATCTTTCATCTAAAATAACATTTTTTTTAAACTGATAGTTTAAACTTTTGTAAAAATAGTGGGAACTGAACCTTTGAAGTGCACCTAAAATTGATACTCTAAAATGGACCTGCTCCTAAAGTAAACAATTTTGACACCTATAGTTGACATGATTCCCATAGCCAATTTCTTTTATAAGTGACTAGAGCTCGAAACGTGGCGAATGCAATGTTTAAAGTTTTGACACGAGCCCACTCTTACTGTTCAAAAGACGTTTATAGTAATTTCGTCCCGCTGCCCACCAGAGTGGCGTTCGATGTATTTGTTAGATTTTATAAATGGTACTTTGAACAAATCCAGGTCAAATGAAGTTCTGGCATAATTTTTCACAAATAAAAAAGTAGTTTTGATTGGAAGTGTTTGGCAGTCAATTGAGAAATGTGCGTAAAATCCGATACAAACATAGGATGGCAGACCGCTGATTTGAAATCCCGCCACGTTTTGCCAACAGTCACGTGGTTTATGCTGGAGCCACACCAGCCCTATAGCTTCAGCACAGCAAGGCCAGTCTACTAGTATCTATGGTCGAAGGGGAGACGACAGTTTGCTATTTCTCCACAGTCTGTAGATGCCTTGCAAAATATAGTGCACCAATACGTATGTAGAAGGCAAATACCAACGTTGAAACACAAACTCTCAAGAAAATATTATATCAAACTTGAAATACATAGACTAAAAAAAAAAACTACTAGATTTCATGCCTAAAGTGAACACACAGTTTTATCTGAACCTCAAGCCAACGAATGTGCTTAATGAAAATGATGATAACAGGGATCTGAAGTGTTGAGACAGGTCACAACTATGGTGCATTAAGTGTTTGTTATTTATGTTCTGATTCTAGTTTTACATTAGTTACAGACTACACTACAGTTAAAAGACGCCATTACCTCTAACCTTAGATTAATAATAATAATAGAAGTACTCAAAGAATACGCAGTAGGGCTACAGATCTCCTTCCTAAAAACAGAGGTCTTCTGCACGAAATTCAACATACTGAATTTAAACACAAAATATAGCAAGATCAACAGAGTAACTCATTTTAATCATGTAGGGGATGTGCAGGAACCGACAGGAAGGGAGAATATCACGCAGAACACTAGGTTACTGAAGATAAAGAGAGCCTTACACAAAACGCGGGCATCTACAACAACAAAATGTCTGTCCACTTCCTTCCAAATTCGTCACTACAATACTGTACTCAAACCTGAGGTGTTATACACCTACGAGACACTGACGCTACACACCAAGGGTGACCTAGAGAAGATGCTCACAGAGGAAAGAAAAATTATCAGGAAAATTATTGGACCAAAACTCACAGACAGTGGATACAGGAGACACCACAGAGAAGTTGGCCGCGTCGTCAGACTCTCACAGACCAGACGCACCAACAGAATACTCAGATACAAACAGAGGCTCAAAACCACTACACCTTGGATGGCACAAGTCAAAATTGATCTGGAAGAGGCACAGTTTAATTCAGCGGACATCACAGACAAAAGCGTCTGTAGACACACAATACACAATTGGGAAGTAATGTCAGAGAAGACAGCACCTAAACCCGAAAGACCAAAGTGGACCGAAGAAAGGAAGAGGGCCTATAGCGAACGAATGGAAAAGTACTGGAAGAACAGGAGGAAATAATAGTCACACATGCTTCGCGTGGTCAGATAAAGGCCTGTGAAGTGTGTAATAATAATAATGAAAAATATTAAACTATATTAATAGGATATATGGGATGTTAAAAAAATCACACCTATGAGACTAGTGGTTTCCCTACAAATTTGATTTTCACAAATATCTGTTTTCCCCTAAACTTTGCATACGTGCTTTGGGCCCTTTTGGTTTTCAGTGCCTGAGTTATTATCATAGATTACGCTAGTAAGTGAAAGAACCACGGACTACCTTTACAGTTGACTGCAGCATCACGCATAGTAAACACGTGGTATTATGGAATAGCGACAGTTCTTAATAACAAGTATTGAATCTTGGGAGGGGGGGGGGGGGGCAGGGTTTTGAAAGGGCAGGGTATGAAGAACAAAATGGTTCAAATGGCTCTGAGCACTATGGAACTTAAGAGCTGAGGTCATCAGTCCCCTAGAACTTAGAACTACTTAAACCTAACTAACGTAAGGACATTGCACACATCCATGCCGGAGGCAGGATTCGCACCTGCGACCGTAGTGGTCGCGCGGTGCCAGACTGAAGCGCCTAGAACCACTCGGCCACAAAATCTAACACAACAACCGCAAAATTAAAGAAATGGTAACTCATAGGAAACGTAAGCAGGACAATAGCGAGAAATGGGAGAAAGCAACACAAAATTTCTAAAAGAAAAGTCTCTACACAAGTAACGAAAAAATAACAAATCTTGGAATCGATAACCAGATTTGAGTTGTATAGGTCAATTCTAGTTGTCGATTCCAAGGTTTGCTATTTATCGCGTTTCTGCAGTAGTATAGGAAGCGATACCATACAGGTAAATCCTAAAGGGATTATGGGCCCACGCCTAATGAAAATGACGTAATAAAGGAACGTGAAGTCGATAATTTGAGCGGTACCACACATGAAAATTCTAAAAGAATGCACTGTAGGATTATGCAGTGGTTCGTTATATGATTTCTGTTTTGGTGTTACTTTCTATGCTACTGTTGTTGCTGTAGCTGTGTGCTGTGCATTCTTAGAGAATTGCCCTGTATGGTATCTCACTAATTGTTGATTCCGTGTACCGTTATAGTTCATGATTTTTATTGACTGTTAATTATTTCGTCAAAGATTTAACTTTTTCGTATTACTCGCTATGCTTCTGGAAGAACGAGAAACATAACTAACGTTCGAATCGACAACTAGACTTGACCTACGGTATATAGAGGCAAAAAGTAAATAATCCTAAATAAAATAACAACAAACAATGAAAAATCACGAATAAAAACGAACCGTGGTATGAAGAACTAGAATTGACCTGCACAACTGTCCTCTAAGTTGCTGCCTAATCTCACACTCGGCAATCGTGGCACATTCGGGAAAAAACAGCCAAATATATGTGAGAAGCAAGATTATATGTACCGATAATTGCAGAGAGTCTCACACACAGAAATGTCAGCTGTGCTCGTAAGTATCTGGCCAACCCTGCACTCGGAAATGGTGCCATATTCGGAAAAAAGTAGTCGTATATATTTTCCAGAAATAAAATAATAAATACGATTGCTACTTGATTCGCGAGCAGCAACTTAAGCTTTGCACTTAGCTTCCTGCCTAACAACAACCTGAGAAATCGCGATATATTTTTTGTAATGAACAGCATCGTTTACGTCAGTTACGAACATAACCACAGATAAAATTTAATGACAGCCACTTCTATCCTTCGCATCGTAAACTCATGGCGTCCTTCGATCGGGAATCGGACACTAGATATGACTAAAAATAGAACTTAATGCCTGAGATTCGTCTAAAATACGTTAGAAAGTATTATAAAACATTATTTCATACGATAGGGCCATGGAAAACGTGTGTTTCACGCCAGCACAACGATGTACTAAACTTGTCGAATGTTATCTACACGAGCGAATACAACAAGTAATTGGCATGGGCATCTTTGCAGGACCGTGTATAATTTGTAGTATTCCGATCTTACACTAATTACAAAATTTGTGAAGTTAATGGTTCTCCAACACAAGATGCTTTGGACAAACCGTGATTTGCAAAATTAAATTACCTCGAATATAACTGCTGCGTTGAAGATCTCCATATTCATTCAACATACGTGACGTGAGAATTAATGTTATGCGTCAGCAGAAAGGTGCAATCGGTTTAACGCCTGTGTTATGGCTGCCAGGGATAGGCGGAAATCATATGCTGGTTAATGACTTACCAGAGACCGCCACCGTTGCCCGTGCCCGTACTTCATTTCACGATTTCTTAAGGTTCTGCTGAATGTGGACAGGACCATTCACGTTGCTCGCCATTCGACTCGAATCAAACTGTTGCTAAGAAACGACACGGGACGTCGAAGAGACCCCTGTATTGTTGAAAATTGCGTCACGTCGCGATTGCTGTTGTTTACTGCAAGACGGTATGTGGACAATTATCGCCGTATAATTAAAGGAACTGTACACCGATCATAACAGGAGCGTAAATAGGCTGTAGTGTCCGGGGCAATTCCGCCGAGAAAAACATCCTCACACCCTTACTTCCGGCGGTACCTCGTCTAATACACACCGAAGATCGAAAGAAGCTGATACACATGTCTAATATCGTGCACGCCCCCGCGAGAATGCAAAAGTGCCGCAACACGACGTGGCATGGACTCGACAAATGTCTGAAGTAGTGATGGAGGAAATTGACACCATGAATCCTGCAGGGCTGTCCATAAATCCGTAAGAGTACGAGAGGATGGGGATCTCTTCTGAACAGCCAGAAACGCTTAATAATGCTGATGACTGGAGATTTTGGTGGCCAGCGGAAGTGTTTAAAGTCAGAAGAGTGTTCCTGGAGCCGCTCTGTAGCAATTCTGGACGTGTGGGGTGTCGCATTGTCCTGCTGGAATTGGCGAAGTCCGTCAGAATGCACAGAGGACATGAATGCATGCAGGTGATCAGGCAGCATGCTTACGTACGTGTCACCTGCCAGAGTCGTATCTAGACGTATCAGGGGCCCCATAGCACTCCAACTGTACACGCCCCATACCATTACAGAGCCTCCACCAGTTTGAATAGTCCCCTGTTGACATGCAGGGTCTATGGATTCATGAGGTCGTCTCCATACCCATACACGTCCATCCACTCGATACAGTACAGGTGTACTCTATATTAAGCTGCTGGAGCAAGAGCCGAAATCGAACTCCAGAAGAGGGATGTGCCCAATACTGGTGATCAAAGGAGTCATCGAAGGAGGCGGCATAGGATGGGCGGCCACGCATGCCAGACAAATATCACAGGTATCTACTGAGGAGAAAGTTACGGTGGTAGGACAATGGTAGTTCGGCAGCTTCAGCATACAGACTCGCAACTGGGCTGGGCTGGGCAGGGCCTGAATCCTCGCACAAACGAAAAAATGGCTGACATCGAAATAAGTGTCCAAGGAATAGAAAAGCAACTGGAATCACTCAACAGAGGAAAGTCTGCTGGACCTGACGGGATACCAATTCGATTCTACACAGAATACGCGAAAGAACTTGCCCGCCTTCTAACACCCGTTTACCGCAAGACTCTAGAGAAACGGAAGGTTCCAAATGATTGGAAAAGAGCACAGGTAGGCCCGGTCTTCAAGAAGGGTCGTCGAGCAGATGCGCAAAACTATAGATGTATATCTCTGACGTCGATCTGTTGTAGATTTTTAGAACATGTTTTTTGCTCGCGTATTATGTCGTTTCTGGAAACCCAGAATCTACTCTGTAGGAATCAACACGGATTCCGGAAACAGCGATCGTGTGAGACCCAACTCGCTTTGTTTGTTCATGAGACCCAGAAAATATTAGATACAGGCTCCCAGGTAGAAGCTATTTTCCTTGACTTCCGGAAGGCGTTCGATACAGTTCCGCACTGTAGCCTGATAAACAAAGTAAGAGCCTACGGAATATCAGACCAGCTCTGTGGCTGGATTGAAGAGTTTTTAGCAAACAGAACACAGCATGTTGTTCTCAATGGAGAGACGTCTACAGACGTTAATGTAACCTCTGGCGTGCCACAGCGGAGTGTTATGGGACCATTGCTTTTCACAATGTATATAAATGACCTAGTAAATACTGTCGGAAGTTCCATGCGGCTTTTCGCGAATGATGCTGTAGTATACAGAGAAGTTGCAGCATTAGGAAATTGTAGCGAAATGCAGGAAGATCTGCAGCAGATAGGCACTTGGTGCAGGGAGTGGCAACTGACCCTTAACATAGACAAATGTAATGTATTGCGAATACATAGAAAGAAGGATCCTTTATTGTATGATTATACGATAGCGGAACAAACACTGGTAGCAGTTACTTCTGTAAAATATCTGGGAGTATGCGTGCGGAACGATTTGAAGTGGAATGATCATATAAAATTAATTGTTGGTAAGGCGGGTACCAGGTTGAGATTCATTGGGAGAGTCCTTAGGAAATGTAGTCTATCAACAAAGGAGGTGGCTTACAAAACACTCGTTCGACCTATACTTGAGTATTGCTCATCAGTGTGGGATCCGTACCAGATCGGGTTGACGGAGGAGGTAGAGAAGATCCAAAGAAGAGCGGCGCGTTTCGTCACAGGGTTATTTGGTAAGCGTGATAGCGTTACGGAGATGTTTAGCAAACTCAAATGGCAGACTCTGCAAGAGAGGCGCTCTACATCGCGGTGTAGCTTGCTGTCCAGGTTTCGAGAGGGTGCGTTTCTGGATTAGGTATCGAATATATTGCTTCCCTCTACTTATACCTCCCGAGGAGATCACGAATGTAAAATTAGAGAGATTCGAGCTTGCACGGAGGCTTTCCGGCAGTCGTTCTTCGCGCGAACCATACGCAACTGGAACAGGAAATGGAGGTAATGACAGTGGCACGTAAAGCGCCCACCGCCACACACCGTTGAGTGGCTTGCGGAGTATAAATGTAGATGTAGATGTGTAAAAGGTGGCCATGGCCAAACGCACTCCACGATTGTGGGCAGTACTGAGAGGACATAAGAAGGACGGACCTGCAGATGGATAAACAAAACACCCATAGTCTAGTTTCGAGTGGATAAGGGACCAGTCCAAATGGGGGAGGGTGGCTCAATCTGCTCCCCAGGAAATACCACTGAGGACACGGAGGACATTGAGGGACTGCATACAGCGGGCTGCCAGGTAAGGCATGTGGGAGGACCAAGAAAGTGTCCTATCGAGAATAAGTCCCATTAATTTCGTAGTTTCAACGAACAGAAGATCAACAGGCCCAAGATGTAAAGACAGTGGAAGAAACCAACTGCGCCCCCAGAAATTCATACAAACTGTTTTGTCAGTGGAAAAACGAAATCAATTGTCGATGCTCCATGAGTAAAGACGATCGAGACAGCGCTGAAGACACCGCTCAATGAGACAGGTCCGTGGAGAAATGCAATAAATGGCAAAATCTTCAACGAAAAGGAAGCCGGAGATGCCATTATAGAATTAAGGGGGTAGGACGTCAAACGGGCCGACTTGGAGCAGGAGAGTCATCACAGGACATTTTAATTTCCAGTGTCTATACGTTTACAAATAAATTCATAATACTTTGTCAGCATCACCAGGAAGGATTCAGGATTTACACTCATTGCAATGGAAGTTCGAAAAAATAACAATTTTTTTCTACGTGTGAAATTTCATCATTTTTTACACTTACTAATGGCTGCATTTGCTGCTATAGGTACACTTTTCTTCATAAGTTAGAGAGATTCTTCGATGAATTTTCCACAGCATACATACCATACTCACAGGTGTATGAAACTCTAGCATTTATTAAATTTATGAAAAAACGAATGAGCCGTTGTATTTTAAACATGTTTAGAAAAAAACAGAAATTTTATAGTTAATTACCTCAATTTTTACCATAGTTTTTAATAGGTTTGGAAAATTCTAGAGTTTCATACACCTTTAAGTATTGTTTGCATGCTGTGCAAAATTCATCGAAGAATCTCTCTTACTTATGAAGAAAAGTGTACCTATAGCAACAAATGCTGCCATTAGTAAGTGAAAAAAAATGATGAAGTTTCGCAAGTAAAAAAATTATTTCTTTACGTCTTCGAACATCCACTGCTAAGTGTGTGAATTCTGAATCCTTCGTGGTCATGCTGACAAAGTTTAATAAATTTATTTGTAGAAGTATAGACAGTGGAAATTGAAATGTCCTGTGGTGGCTCTCCTGCTCCAAGTCTGGCCGTTTGACGTCCTACCCCCCTTAACGGTGTCAGCAAAGAGGACGACGCTCAGGATGGAACCCTGAGGCACATCGTGATGCTGGATAAAGGTGTCTGACAAAGCACAACTCCTCGCTGTCAGTATTTTTTAATAGGTGCAGATACAGTGATGTTATATGCTGGTTTTTCCGACTTTTGGAAACAGTTTTCAGCAGCATAAAACGACTGATGACATTCATTAAAATAGTTGTGACGCTAAGGTGCCAGGTTCCTTATATTAGATTTATTCCATACTAGCTTAATCATATTTGTATCACTGAACTGTTGTTCCTATAAACATGATATGTAATTCGGAATTTGTGTCGGACAGTGTTGCAATGTAGTGCTTAGGTACATCACGCTATTGAAAACACACTAACGGAAAAAAATGCAACACCAAAAAATAATTAATGTAGAGTAATGAAATTTCGCGAATACATTTGTCTTCATAACATATGTAAGTGATTTGCAAGCTCACATGGTAATGTAAGTGATTTGCAAGCTCACATGGTAATGTAATTGCGAGATGAGCCATTGCAAATGCGAAATGCTAGTGCATTAACAACCAGTATCTGCGCCAGAATATTGCATGCAAAACTGCACACTCACATGCAGTATTTTGTGCAGGTGCCGGATGTCAGTTTGTGAGGTAGAGTTCTGTCCATGCCTGTTGCACTTCGTCGGTCAATACAGGGACAGTTAATGCTATTTGCAGATAACGCTGAAGTTGTTGTCAGACGATGTCATTACAGACTGATCAGGTGATTGACCTGGCCAAGGTAACATGTCGACGACCACCTTGGTTTACAACAACAGTATGTTGGCGAGCCTTATCCTGTTGGAAAATACCTGCAATACTGTTCAAGACTGGCAGTACAACAGGTCGAATCATCAGACTGGCATGCAGATTCGTAGTCGGAGTGCGTGAGATAACCACGAAAGTGTTCCTGCTGTCGTACGAAATCGCAGCCAAGATCATAACTCCAGGTGAAGGTCCAGTGCGTGTAGCACGTAAATGGCTTGGTTGCAGGCCTCAACTGGCTCCCTTGTGTCCAACACACGGCCGTCACTTGCACCGAGGCAGAACCGGCTTTCTTTGACGAACACAATACACCTCCACTCTGGCCTCCATTGAGCTCTCGGTTGACACCACTGAAGTTGAAAATGGCGGTGGTTTGGCGTCAGTGGAATAAACTGTACAGCGCGTCTGGCTCGGACCTGTCCTGAAATAAACCTGTTTGTAACAGTTGGTTGCGTCACTGTGGTGCCAACTGGTGCTCAGATTGCTGCTGCAGATGCAGGATGAGGCACCACAACCATACACTGAACACGATGGTCTTCGCTCTCGGTAGTGCCACGTGGCCGACTGGAGCACGGTCTTCTTGCGACCTTACATTCTCGTTCAAAATAAAAGAAAAACTATGGTTCAAATGGCTCTGAGCGCTATGGGACATAACATCTGGGGTCATCATTTCTCTAGAACATGTTGTTGTGGTTGTTGTGGTCTTCAGTCCTGAGACTGGTTAATGCAGCTCCCCTTGCTACTCTATCCTGTGCAAGCTTCTTCATCTCCCAGTACCTACTGCAGCCTACATCCTTCTGAATCTGCTTAGTGTATTCATCTCTTGGTCTCCCTCTACGATTTTTACCCTCCATGCTGCCCTCCAGTACTAAATTGGTGATCCCTTGATGCCTCAGAACATGTCCTATCAACCGATCTCTTCTTCTACTCAAGTTGTGCCACAAACTTCTCTTCTCCCCAATCCTATTCAATACTTCCTCATTGGTAATGTGATCTACCCAAATAATCTTCAGCATTCTTCTGTAGCACCACATTTCGAAAGCTTCTATTCTCTTCTTGTCTAAACTATTTTTCGTCCATGTTTCACTTCCATACATGGCTACACTCCATACAAATACTTTCAGAAATGACTTCCTGACACTTAAATCTATACTCGATGTTAACAAATTCCTCTTCTTCAGAAACGCTTTCCTTGCCATTGCCAGTCTACATTTTATATCCTCACTACTTCGACCATCATCAGTTATCTTGCTTCCCAAATAGCAAAACTCCTTTACTACTTTAATTGGCTCATTTCTCAATCTAATTCCCTCAGCATCACCCAGCTTAATTCGACTACATTCCATTATCCTCGTTTTGCTTTTGTTGATGTTCATCTTATATCGTCCTTTCAAGACACTATCCATTCCGTTCAACTGCTCTTCCAAGTCCTTTGCTGTCTCTGAGGTTCACGCGATGAGATTGTAATTCTGTCAAAGTTTTTATTTCTTCTCCATGGATATTAATACCTACTCCGAACTTTTCCTTCGTTTCCTTTACTGCTTGCTCAATATACAGATTGAATAACATCGGGGAGAGTCTACAACCCTGTCTTACTCCCTTCCCAACCACTGCTTCCCTTTCATGTCCCTCGACTCTTATAACTGCCATCTGGTTTCTGTACAAATTGTAAATAGCCTTTCGCTCCCTGTATTTTACCCCTGCCACCTTCAGAATTTGAAAGAGAGTATTCCATTCAACATTGTCAGAAGCTTTCTCTAAGTCTACAAATGTTAGAAACCTAGGTTTGCCTTTTTCTTAATCTTTCTTCTAAGATAAGTCGTAGGGTCAGTATTGCCTCACGTGTTCCAAATTTCTACGGAATCCAAACTGATATTCCCCGAGGTCGCCTTCTACTAGTTTTTCCATTCGTCTGTGAAGAATTCGCATTATTATTTTGCAGCTGTGACTTATTAAACTGATAGTTCGGTAATTTTCACATCTGTCAACACCTGCTTTCTTTGGGATCGGAATTTTTATATTCTTCTTGAAGTCTGAGGGAATTTCGCCTGTCTCATACATCTTCCTCACCAGATGGTAGAGTTTTGTCAGGACTGGCTCACCCAAAGCTGTCATTAGTTCTAATGGAATGCTGTCTACTCCCGGGGCCTTGTTTCGACTCAGGTCTGTAAGTGCTCTGTCAAACTCTTCACGCAGTATCATATCTCCCATTTCATCCTCATCCACCACCTCTTCCATTTCATAATATTGTCCTGAAGAACATCGCCCCTGTATTGACCCTCTATATACTCCTTCAACCTTTCTGCTTTCCCTCTTTGCTTAGAACTGGGTTTCCACCTGAGCTCTTGATATTCATGCAAGTGGATCTCTCTTTTCCAAAGGTCTCTTTAATTTTCTTGTAGGCAGTATCTATCTTACCCCTCATGAGATAAGCCTCTACATCCTTAAATTTGTCCTACAGCCATCCCTGCTTAGCCATTTTGCACTTCCTGTCGATCTCATTTTTGAGACGTTTGTATTCCTTTTTGCCTGCTTCACTTGCTGTATTTTCTCCTTTCATCAATTAAATTCAGTATCTCTTCTGCTACCCAAGGATTTCTACTAGCCCTCGTCTTTTTACCTACTTCATCCTCTGCTGCCTTCACTATTTCATTCCTCAAAGCTACCCATTCTTCTTCTACTGTATTTCTTTCCCCCATTCCTTTCAATTGTTCCCTTATGTTCTCCATGAAACTCTGTACAACTTCTGGTTCTTTCAGTTTATCCAGGTCCCATCTCCTTAAATTCCCACCTTTTTGCAGTTCCTTCAGTTTTAATCTACAGTTCATAACCAATAGATTGTGGTCAGAGTACACATCTGCCCCTGGAAATGTCTTACAATGTAAAATCTGGGTCCTGAATCTCTGTCTCACCATTATATAATCTATCTAAAACCTTTTAGTATCTCCAGGGTTCTTCCATGTATACAACCTTCTTTCATGATTCTTGAACCAAGTGTTAGCCCCCTAGAACTTAGATCTACTTATACCGAACTAACCTAAGGACATCACACACATGCATGCCCGAGGCAGGATTCGAACCTGCGACCGGAGCGGTCGCGCGGTTCCAGACTGAAGCGCCTAGAACCGCTCGGCTTACATTCTCGTCACCAACGTTGTTAGCACTCATGTACAGTGCCTAAATTCCTGCCAAGTATTTCTGCAGTGTCGTAGAAGTAACATCCAGCTTTTCAAAGCCCAATTACACGACCTCGTTCAAATTCAGTGAGGTGAGGTGTCGATAATGGCATCTTTGTTGCCTTAAAGGCAGTCTCGACTAACATCAACTCATCACGTCCTGTCTCAAACGTTACTAACGCTCACGACCGTCACAGCTCGTATTTAAAGAAAAGCTAATTTGCTCTCTCACTGTGGCGTTATTATCGCCACTCTTAGGCGACTGGCAAGGAATTGGAATAGATGTCATTTTTCAGATATAGAAACACGCCTACCGACAATCGTTTGTGTCACACAACTCCCTCTTGGTTGTGATTTCTTTCCGTCAGTGTGTTTAGCGATTTGAAGTTTCTGATATAGTAATTCTTAATTTCGGTCATGTATTCACTGATTACGCAGACATTGAGTAAAGAGGAGTAGCTGTACAGAACAGAAAAAGATAGTTTATGACTTTGGCAACGTTTGATCACCACAGAAATTCTGTTGCAATATCATAACTGAATTATACATTACTGGCCATTAAAATTGCTACACCAAGTAGAAATGCAGATGATAAACGGGTATTCATTGGACAAATATATTATACTACAACTGACATGTGATTATATTTTCACACAATTTCGGTGCATTGATCCTGAGAAATCAGTGCCCAGAACAACCACCTTGATACGCCTGGGCATTGAGTCAAACAGAGCTTGGATGGCGTGTACAGGTACAGCTGCCCGTGCAACTTCAACACGATACCACAGTCCATCAAGAGTAGTGACTGATGATGATGATGTTTGGTTTGTGGGGCGCTCAACTGCGTGGTTATCAGCGCCCGTGCAATTAACCAGTCTTTGCTCAGTCCAATTTCGCCACTTTCCTGGATGATGATGAAATGATGAGGACAACACAAACACCCAGTCATCTCGAGGCAGGTGAAAATCCCTGACCCCGCCGGGAATCGAACCCGGGACCCCGTGCTCGGGAAGCGAGAACGCTACCGCGAGACCACGAGCGGCGGACAGAGAGAGTAGTGACTGATGTATTGTAACGACCCAGTTGCTCGGCCACCATTGACAAGACGTTTTCAATTCGTGAGAGATCTGGAGAATGTGCTGCCCAGGACAGCAGTCAAACATTTTCTGTATGCAGAAAGGCTCGTACAGGACCTGCAACATACGGTCGTACATTATCCTGCTGAAAGGTAGGGTTTCGCAGGGATCGAATAAAGGGTAGAGACACGGGTCGTAACACATCTGAAATGTAACGTCCACTGTTCAAAATGCCGTCAATGCGAACAAGAGGTGACCGAGACGTGTAACCGATGGCACCCAATACCATCACGCAAGGTGATACGCCAGTATGGCGAAGACAAATACACGCTTCCAATGTGCGTTCACCGCGATGTCGCCAAACACGGATGCGACCATCGTGATACTGTAAACAGAACAAGGATTCATCCGAAAAATGACGTTTTGCCATTCGTGCACCCAGGTTCGTCGTTGAATACACCATCGCATGCGCTCCTGTCTGTGACGCAGCGTCAAGGATAACCGCAGCCAAGGTCTCCGAGCTGATAGTTCGTGCTGCTGCAAACGTCGTCGAACTGTTCGTGCAGATGGTTGCTGTCTTGCAAACGTCTCCATCTGTTGACTCAGAGATCGAGACGTTGCTGCACGATCCGTTACAACCATGGGGATAAGATGCCTGTCATCTCGACTGCTAGTGATACGAGGCCGTTGGGATCCAGCCAGTCCTGACAAATCTCTACCATCTGGTGAGCAAGATGTATGAGACAGGCGAAATTTCCTCAGACTTGAAGAAGAACACAATAATTCCAATCCCAGAGAAAGCAGGTGTTGACAGGTGTGAAAATTACCGAACTAACAGTTTAATAAGTCACAGCTGCAAAATACTAAATCGAATTCTTTACAGACGAATGGAAAAACTGGTAGAAGCCGACCTCGGGGAAGATCAATTTTGATTCAGTTGAAATATTGGAACACGTGAGGCAATACTGACCCTAGGACTTATCTTAGAATTTTGCAAAAACAGACATAATGTCTTACGGGATAACCGCAATCAGTGATTTTATAATGTTACTTAAAATCCGTCTTGATTGCAAATTTTTTTGTTATTCATATGACCGGTTTCGGTTCATTCAGAACCATCTTCAGATCTGATATTTCAGTTACAGGAGTAACCCGTCCAAAACAGCCACTTTCACATGTGACGTAGCATGTGAAAGTGGCTGATTTGGACGGGTTACTCCTGTAACTGAAATATCAGATCTGAAGATGGTTCTGAATGAACCGAAACCGGTCATATGAATAATAAAAAAAAATTGCAATCAAGACGGATTTTAAGTAACATTAACTTATCTTAGAAGCTAGATTAAGGAGAGGGAAACCTACGTTTCTACCATTTGTAGACTTAGAGAAAGCTTTTGACAATGTTGACTGGAATACTCTCTTTCAAACTCTAAAGGGGGCAGGGGTAAAATACAGGGAGCGGAAGGCTATTTACAATTTGTACAGAAAGCAGATGGCAGTTATAAGAGTCGAGGGGTATGAAAGGGAAGCAGTGGTTGGGAAGGGAGTGAGACAGGGTTGTAGCCTCTCCCCGACGCTATTCAATCTTTATATTGAGCAAGCAGTAAAGGAAACAAAAGAAAAATTCGGAGTAGGTATTAAAATCCATGGAGAAGTAATATAAACTTTGAGGTTTGCCGATGACATTGTAATTCTGTCAGAGACAGCAAAGGACTTGGAAGAGGAGTTGAACGGAATGGATAGTGTCTTGAAAGGAGGATAAAAGATGAACATCAACAAAAGCAAAACGAGGATAATGGAATGTAGTCGAATTAAGTCAGGTGATGCTGAGGGAATTAGATTAGGAAATGAGACAAAGTAGTAAAGGAGTTTTGCTATTTGGGGAGCAAAATAACTGATGATGGTCGAAGTAGAGAGGATATAAAATGTAGACTGGCAATGGAAAGGAAAGGGTTTCTGAAGAAGAGGAATTTGTTAACATCGAATATAGATTTTAGTGTCAGGAAGTCATTTCTGAAAGTATTTGTATGGAGTGTAGCCACGTATGAAAGTGAAACATGGACGATAAATAGTTTGGACAAGAAGAGAATAGAAGCTTTCGAAATGTGGTGCTACAGAAGAATGCTGAAGATTAGATGGGTAGATCACATTACCAATGAGGAATTATTGAATAGGATCGGGGAGAAGAGAAGTTTGTGGCACAACTTGACTAGAAGAAGGGATCGGTTGGTAGGACATGTTCTGAGGCATCAAGGGATCACCAATTTAGTATTGGAGGGCAGCGTGGAGGGTAAAAATCGTAGAGGGAGACCAAGAGGTGAATACACTAAGCAGATTCAGAAGGATGTAGGCTGCAGTAGGTACTGGGAGATGAAGAAGCTTGCACAGGATAGAGTAGCATGGAGAGCTGCATCAAACCAGTCTCAGGACTGAAGACCACAACAACAACAACAACAACAACCTGCAGAAGAAATGATGAAAGCTGTGAATAGGGTGTGTAATTCAAGAAAGCACAAAAGTTCTGTCAGCAGCATTGCAACATAAGATCTGTAGACAGTCTCTTGAAAGGTTATTTATCCTCATTGAGCAACAGTAAAGAAGGTGCAGTAGTTGGAAATGTACCAAAAATACTGATACTGACACCGACAAGACAGGTATAACAGACACCAATAACACAGGCACTGCTCTAGTTGTAACTCTGCGTGTGATTAGTAACTGTTTAAATAGCTCAATATACTTGGAATCACTGAAGGAATTTCCGCCTTTTCCAAAAGCAAGTACAGCAGCTCTTTTATGGAAGAAAAAGAGGAGGAACAAGAATTTTTAACTGACAGCCCGGAGAAGCAGGAGTTTCTAGAACGTGAAAATGGGAAGAAAACAAACTGGTCAAACTCTCAACATTAAACTACCAACGCGCCCGTTTCTAAACGTGTCAGAAGGCAGCTTCAGCCAGAGAGGAACTCAAGAAGGCTCTGCTATTCTTCTGACCGGTAACAGTGACGATAATTTGAGTTTTCGCGACTAAGAAGAACTGAACATCGGAGGTGAGCTCCAAAAGAAAGAACTAAGTTATTGTAAAAGTGGCAATCATTTCGTAGCATATGTCAGATCAGTTAATACAAATGAAACCACTGCAATTGTGACTTATCTGCAGAAGTCACGAAACTCTGACAGACATTTTTCGCTTGTTGCAGATCCAGAAGGATGCAGAAGCTAATGAAATTAGCTTCACAGAAGACATTTGTAGACTACCAAAGATTTCCAAAGTCAGCGGCACTAAAAGACACTATAGTAATGCTTGTATTTCCTATTGACATGGATACTTACAACGCCCACTGATTTCATTATGTGCAAATTCAATGTATCACATAATGTTTATCAACAAAAATAAATGCTTCTAGTGTGTCTGTGGATTTTGTTTCTGTTGCTCACTGTGGCCCACGACAACACTCATGGTATGCCGTGATGTGGGTAGAGAGGGTATTTCCGCATCACTTTGCTGTCAGTAATTCAATTTGTAGCCGGCCTGAGTGACCGAGCGGTTCTAGGCGCTACAGTCTGGAATCGCGCGACCGCTACGGTCGCAGGTTCGAATCCTGCCTCGGGCACGAATGTGTGTGATGTCCTTAGGTTAGTTAGGTTTGAGTACTTCTAAGTTCTAGGGGACTGATGACCTCAAAAGTTAAGTCCCATAGTGCTCAGAGCGATTCAAATTGTAAAGTTTTTGTCAGAACAAAACGTATGAATTAATATAGCTACTAGACAATATAGGCTTCCTAAATGACCCGAAATAATCCACAAATATCATCAAATTTGCTCACAAAATATTCTAAAACAAAATATGTGTCCACTCTGTCGCAGTCTCCCCTATTGAATTAGACAGTGTGTCAGTATTTATTTCTGTTTCCCTTTTCTTAACCTTGTCTCCTTCTACTTTGTGTGGTCAAGATCAACTGATCTTCCTCCATCATTTCCCTTACCATCCGGATCCCTGTAACAAAGCCCAACGCCCCCGTCTCGATGCGAAACTGGAGATCTAATGTCGGCGTCTGGATCAGACCTACGTAGCGGCTACAGTTTAGTGTTGGATAGGACTGAGTATGGTCTGCTAAGCTTAGCACCAATATCCAACAACTTATCTCTTTTGCCGGTCGGTGTGGCCGAGCGGTTCTGGGCGCTACAGTCGGGCGCCGCGCGACCGCTACGGTCGCAGGTTCGAATCCTGCCTCGGGCACGAATGTGTGTGATGTCCTTAGGTTAGTTAGGTTCAAGCAGTTCTAAGTTCTAGAGGACTGATGACCTCAGAAGTTAAGTCCCATAGTGTTCAGAGCCATTTATCTCTTTTTTTAACCTCTTTCCCATCCACGTTTACTATTAATCTTCATGGTTGCTACGTGCTCGTGCGCTATTTAAAGTACTTTAAAGAGGAAACGTCTTACGTGTATGTAATAGTTTAATCCATTACCAGTTATGGACTGACGAGTATCGAAGTCGACCTATAAGCAATCACCGTGAAAATACACTGAAGAGCCAAAGACACTGTTACACCTGCCTAATATCATGTAGGGCCCCGCAAGCACTCAGAAGTGCCGTAACACGACGTGTCATGGACTCGACTAATGTCTGAAGTAGTTATGAAGGGAACTGACACCATGAATCCTGCAGGGCTGCCCGTAAGTCCGTAAGAGTTCGAGAAGGCGCAGATCTCTTCCGAACACCACCTTGCAAGGCATCAGAGATATGCTCAGTAATGTTCGTGTGTCGGGAATCTGGGTCCAGTTGAAGTGTTTAAACTCAGAACATTGTTCCTAGAGCCACTCTGTAGCAATTATGGACGAGTGGGGTGGCGCATTGTCCTGCTGGAACTGCCCTAGTCCGTCAGAATGAACAATGGACATGAATGGATGCGGGCGATCAGACAGGATGCTTATGTACCTGTCAGAGTCGTATCTAGACATATCAGGGGGCCCATATCACTCCAACTGCACACGCCCACTCCATTACAGAGCCTCCAACAACTTGAACAGTCCCCTGCTGACATGCAGAGTCCATGGATTCATGAGCTTGTCTACATACCTGTACAGAACCATCCGCTGGATACAATTAGAAAAGAGACTCGTCCGACCAGGCAACATGTTTCCAGCCATCAACAGTCCAACGTCGGAGTTGACGGACCCAGAGGAGGCGTAAAGCTTTGTGTCGTACAGCCATCAGGAGTACACGAGTGGGCCTTCGGCTCCGAAAGTCCATATCGATTATTTTTCGTTGAACGGTTGGCACGCTGACACTTGTTGATGGCCCAGCATTGAAATCTGCAGAAATTTGCGGAAGGATTGCACTTCTGTCACGATGAACGATTCTCTCCAGTCGTCGTTGGTCCCGTTCTTGCAGGATCTTTCTCCGGCCGCAGCGATGTCGGAGATTTGATGTTTTCCCGGATTCCTGATATTCAGAACAGTGGTGAAATGGTCGTACGGGAAAATGTCAACTTCATCACTAAGTCGGAGATGCTATGTCCCATCACTCGTGCGCCAAATATGACACCACGTTCAAATTCACTTAAATCTTGATGACCTACCATATTAGCAACAGTAACCGATCTGACAACTGCGCTAGACACTTGTTGTTTTATATAGGCGTTGCCGACCGCAGCGCTGTATTCTGCCTGTTTACATCTCTTTGTTTTTGAATATGAATGCCTATACCAGCTTCTCTGGCGCTTCAGAGTAATTGGCTGTTTCACTGTTGCTCATTTGGTATAGAGTACCATCCGTAGCGCAACTGCGTTAGCATCTCTGTTTATGCTTGCAGAGTACATCAGGTACTTTGTCTCAGTTGTGTCTACTCGGAATACGTAGAGACGCACACAGCAGAGAAAAAAGTACAATGCAGTAACAAGTACGTCTCCCAGAAAATGTTTTGCGTTGAGTGTAGGGTGGCAGACCGATCAGTGTGAGAAACTTACTGTAAATGTAATTAACGTTATCCATAGCAAACTAATAAAACATGGTAACATACGTGTACCTAATCTTGTCTTAGTGAGAATGACAGTATGCCCAAATACAGGTTCGATTATGTAATGTTTTTCTTCACAATGGGCGAAGCGACAGTAACTGGATAAAGGTGGAGGTGTAAATATACTGGATGGAGAGAGCCAATACTATCGACTTACAAAGGGGAGGCCACGACGTTTGGACCGCAGATTTACTGCAAACTTCGTACACTCGTAGTACTCCATGAGGACAACAACATGTGTAAGCAGTAGCGCGCACTTCTCGAGCGTTACTGAGAAAATCGCAAGATAATTTCGGTAGTCAAATATGTAACCTGTGCGTGGCCGTTATTATCGCAAACCGGCGGTCGTTATTAACACGAAGGGGTGGCAGCTAAGTGGTTAGCGTCCAAGCCCCGTAATCGTAGGTAGTTGGTCGCTGGATCGAGTCCTGTTCGTGACTTTTTTTCCTTTCTTTCCAACACAGTCATATTCTTTACTATTTATATTACAGTTGATATAACGGGAAAAATACGTGTAATCAGAAGAACTTTTATTACATTTACAATGTTAATTGGCAGTCTACAAAGTTTTATTATCAAAGGGAATATAATATTCATAACTACCGACTTGTAAACGACCTAAAGCATAAGTAGATGTAGTATGGTATTCTGCCTTACGGCAGGTCTTGTCATGGGGTAAGCCTCTTCCACTTTTGTCTGTTCATAGCCAGTCTTTTCATTTCTGAATATTTGTCTCCTTTGATATTGTCCAGCATTTGATATATTCTTCTTCCTCTTCCCCCTTTTTCCCTCCACTATTCCTTCCATTCCTTCCTTCAATAAACATTCCCTCCTCAAACAATGTCCAATCCAGTTCTGTTTTCTCTTTCTGATAACTTTCAGCATGTTTCTTTCTTCTCCAACCCTTCTTAATACTTCTTCATTCGTTACTCGGTCTTCTCATTTCACTTTTTCCATTCTTCTCCATATCTTCATCTCTAGTGCCTCCAATCTTCTTTCATCTTCCTTCCTCAAAGTCCAGGTCTCTGCACCATATAAACGCATAAAGTCAGACAGTATATATATATATATATATATATACATATATATATATATATATATATATATATATATATATATACAGGGTGAGTCACCTAACATTACCGCTGGATATATTTCGTAAACCAGATCAAATACTGACGAATCGATTCCACAGACCGAACGTGAGAAGAGGGGCTAGTGTAAGTGGTTAATGCAAACCATAAAAAAATGCACGGAAGTATATTTTTTAACACAAACCTACGTTTTTTTAAATGGAACCCCGTTAGTTTTCTTAGCACATCTGAACATATAAAGAAATACGTAATCAGTGCCCTTTGTTGCATTGTAAAATGTTAATTACATCCGGAGATATCGTAAACTAAAGTTGACGCTTGAGTACCACTCCTCCGCTGTTCGATCGTGTGTATCGGAGAGCACCGAATTACGTAGGGATCCAAAGGGAACGGTGATGGACCTTAGGTACAGAATAGACTGGAACAGCACATTACGTCCACATGCTAACACCTTTTTATTGGTCTTTTCCACTGACGCACATGTACATTACCATGAGGGGTGAGGTACACGTACACACGTGGTTTCCGTTTTCAATTACGGAGTTGAATAGAGTGTGTCACGACATGTCAGGCCAATAGATGTTCAATGTGGTGGCCATCATTTGCTGCACACAATTGCAATCTCTGGCGTAATGAATGTCGTACACGCCGCAGTACATCTGGTGTAATGTCGCCGCAGGCTGCCACAATACGTTTCATATCCTCTGGGGTTGTAGGCACATCACAGTACACATTCTCCTTTAACGTACCCCACAGAAAGAAGTCCAGAGGTGTAAGATCAGGCGAATGGGCTGGCCAATTTATGCGTCCTCCACGTCCTATGGAACGCTCGTCGAACATCCTGTCAAGGGTCAGCCTAGTGTTAATTGCGGAATGTGCAGGTGCGCCATTATGCTGATACCACATACGTCGACGCGTTTCCAGTGGGACATTTTCGAGCAACGTTGGCAGATCATTCTGTAGAAACGCGATGTATGTTGCAGCTGTTTGTTACAACACGCAACTGAACGTCGGAGGTTTCAAGCGTCAACTTTAGGTTACAATATCTCAGGATGTAATTAACATTTTACAATGCAACAAACGTCACTGATTACGTATTTGTTTATATGTTCAGATGTGCTAACAAAACTAACGTGGTTCCATTTAAAAAAACGTAGGTTTGTGTTAAAAAACATACTTCCGTGCATTTTTGTATGGTTTGTATTAAACAGTTACACTAGCCCCTCTCCTCACGTTCGGTCTGTGGAATCGGTTCGTCAGTATTTGATGTGGTTTACGAAATATATCGAGCGGTACTGTTAGGTGACTCACCATATATATATATGACTGTGTTGTAAAACAAAAAAGGGTAACGAATGTGACTCGATGGACCGACCTACTACCTACGATTACGGGGCTTTTTTTTCCATTTTGTTCGTTATTGATCGTTGTGTTTGGTCGTTGCGGACGTTGCAAGACATCCAGTTCAAGTTCGGTGCTTGATCCTTCCACTCAGTTTTTTTATTACAGAGGGTAGCTGACCCTCTGACCGAGGGCGCTGAGTTATCGTGCCGGCATATACAGTATATAGAGAATATGACTGTGTAGTAAAAAAAAAAAAAATTACGGGACTTGGACCCTAACCACTTAGCTGCCGCCGCTTCGTGTTAATAACGACCGCCGCTTTGTGATAATAACGGCCATGCACAGGTTACATATTTGACTACCGAAATTATCTTGCGATTTTCTCAGTAACGCTTGAGAAGTACGCGCTACTGCTTACACATTTTGTTGTCCTCGTGGAGTACTACGAGTGTACGAACTTCGCAGTAAATCCGCGTTCCAAACGCCGTGGCCTCCCCTTGTTAGTTGTTTTCAAATCGATAGTTCAATTAATTTTGTCCATCTTATTTCTGATTACGATAAAATCACACGAATTTTTAAGATGATGTAATCGATGCTGACGATTGACACTAAACATTTAATGACGTCTGTCTTTTTATGCATGACGCCCTCTTATGTCGATTCCTGCATTCTCCTCTACCCGGACGCTATTTATTACCCGAGGACGAAAGACTACGCTGTCATGTGGATCGGAGGTCACGCGATTCATTACTTATTTGGAGGTGGTGCTATAGAACTCATGGATTTTTGAAACTGTTCAAACGATCCTCATTGTGCTACTGTGAAGAATATTAAGTACAGTCAACACTTCTCGAACATTTTGCGGAGCATCTTCCACGATCCACCCCGTAGCTGGATTATTCATCGCAAGAGATAAATTTGATACATTCAGAGAAGGAGACGAACAGATGACGGTAGAACATGCCATGGAAATGGGGGAGGCGGCGGCATCCGTACAGTATCGACGCCGCGTGTTACAGAAGTGTAACAGAACTGTTGCAGAAGTGTAACAGAACTGCTACGGAAGTGTAGGTTTGTCTTTATTTTCTTTCTTTCAGAGACAAGTAACGGGAAATGTGGGTTGCTTTTTGTCAATAAATAAGTGAATATTCTCCTGTGGCCATTTACCCCTTCCATATGATCCTGTTTGACGACGGAAACATTGTCGTGCCCCCGAGACCATTGCTTCCATTCCTACATGAAAACATGTGGTCACGGTGTTGGACTACCAAGCAGGCGAGCCATGTTCGAACCTCCCACGTGCCAAAAACTTTCTTCTTTTTTTTTTTTCTTCACTGTTCGCCGTATTCAAATTTGTGTCCGTATCATGGTGTAACGTCCCTTTGCAACACTGAGGTGTAAGGACGAGACCTATAACGACAGTTGTTTCTGCACAACTACTCTATTAGCAGCCGCAAGGAAGTGGCTTTCGAATGAGAACCGCAAGCGTTTGATGACAAGGAGACAAGTCAACCGAATCCTCCACCGGAAAACACGTCTGGTTTGTCATACACGACATTAGTGACAGCACGTGTGTGACATGTAATTTGTACGCCTGGTAAGTGAGTGAGATACGCCTCCTTGCCCGATTTAAGTCTTCATATGAATGTGATCACTCTTAAGGAAACGAAAACGTAATAGTTTGTCACATAAGCTGCAACAAATGAACGCAACTGTTTCACAATCACACAATTTCCCTGTACTCCTCCGAAACATATGTTTCTAACATTTTTTGACGTTGTGTTCCGTTTTGGAAGTTTTGAATCTTGAATTCCTTTGTTGTGACATAGTCCACACGCGTTTATTTGTTGTTTTCATTTCTGTTAGACGTCTGTATGGTATCTCGCCTGCTCTCACTACTCGTCACGTTTACTTGTGACGGTAACGTATTCTTACCACATGTCTAATATCCTATAACCAATGTGTTGTATGACAACTGTTAAAACCATAGAAAGAGAACAAACACTTCAATGGCAGAGCGGGCAATTCGTAATGTAGTCAAGAAAATTACCTGCGCTCAGTATTACACTTGTTAAGCTTCAACCATTCACTTCTTATTTTTGCTATTTTTTTTTTCACAGCTCAGTACACCTGCTTCCTGCTTTTGTCGGGCTATCCACTGAACCATCATACCACAAAAAACGAGTTGGTGCGATGAGGAGTTTCCCTTGTTAGAGGCGATATCAGAAGTAAATGAGACTTACTTGCAAAAAAACTAATCTATCACAGAGAAAAAGATAATACATATACAGGCGATAGAATACCACTGCAGTTCACAGAATTAATTACATAGCCACATATTATATTGCAAAGAAACAGAGATAACGGAAAAGAAAGTAACAACAGAAAAAAGGGAACATACATGCGTGAAATAAAAAGAAGCGCTGAGAACCATAACCGCTGTTGATTTTGAGACTGTAACATGTATGCATGCTACTGCCATCTGTTAATCTTATGGTGAACCAACTATATACGAGCTAGACCCGTAAACTATACACAGGGTGTTTCAAAAAGGGCTTTACAATTTTGGAAATTCATATAAATTAATTCATAGTATCTACAGAGGTGATTGTAGTCTCAGTTTCTAGGGAACTACATCGAGTTTTGTTGTGCGTAGTTCGCTAGTGCCGAATCGCACCATAAGGAGCGCTAGCGGCAGTTGCGTTGAAGATGACTGCCTTCACTGGACCCGAGTGTGCTTACTGTGTGTTTTGGTTTCAAGAATCGAAGTCGGCGTCACAGTTCAGAGTAATTTCTGTACCAAGTACGCTAAAGAACCTCCTAGTAGGCTACAATTTATGAGTGGCATAAATGTTCTGTAGAAACAGGGTGCTCGGTAAGACACGGTAAATCATCAGGTCGTCCAAGCATATCTGACGAAGTCGTTGAATCCGGCCGGTGTGGCCGTGCGGTTAAAGGCGCTTCAGTCTGGAACCGCGTGACCGCAACGGTCGCAGGTTCGAATCCTGCCTTGGGCATGGATGTGTGTGTCCTTAGGTTAGTTAGGTTTAATTAGTTCTAAGTTCTAGGCGACTGATGACCTCAGAAGTTAAGTCGCATAGTGCTCAGAGCCATTTTGAAGTCGTTGAACCAGTGAGACAACGTTTTGTCAACAGTTCTACGAAATTGATCTGGCGTGCATCTCGCGAACTGCAAATCCCACATACGACTGTATGGTGCGTGTGTTGAGAAACTGTTCGCATTTGAAACCGTAGGGACTGACGATCGTACATGCAATAAAAGACACTGATAATATTGCTCGCAAGAACTTCTGTGTGGATGTGTTAAATCGGTTACATCATGATGAACATTCCTTGGACAAAATCATCTTTTCTGACGAGTCGACTTTTCACTTAAGTGGCAACGGCTGAAATGGCTCTGAGCACTATGGGACTTAACATCTATGGTCATCAGTCCCCTAGAACTTAGAACTACTTAAACCTAGCCAACCTAAGGACATCACACAACACCCAGTCATCACGAGCCCGCGAAAATCCCTGACCCCGCCGGGAATCGAACCCGGGAACCCGGGCGTGGGAAGCGAGAACGCTACCGCACGACCACAAGTTGCAGACTTAAGTGGCAACGTTTACACAGATAATTGTAGAATTTGGTGCAGTAAAAATCCACATTGAACAATGCAATATGTTCGTGATAGCGCTAAACTGAACGTTGTTTGTGCATTGGGCAAGAACGAAGTGTACGACCACTTTTTTTCCGTCAGAGAACCATCAGCGGTATAGTGTACCTGGATATGCTACAATTTTTAATACCATAGATGGATGAGGATGACCAAGAGCGAAATGTTAACTTCAGTCACTATCTGGCTGACGTCCGGGATTTTCTCAGTGACCGCTTTCCAGGTCAATGGACTGGCCGTGATGCGCCAATTGCATGTCCCCTACATTCCCCAGGCCTAACAACACTCGATTTTTTTTTAAAATGGCAATTCATCAAAGATATCGTGTTTGTCCCTCCTGTGCCAGCTTCTCTACCTGAACTTTGAGCAAGAATTTACACCACCACTGAGCAAGTTACACACGCAATGCTACAGCGAGTTTGGGAAGTAATTGACTTCCGATGGGATGTCTGCAGGATAACCAACGGAAGCCACAAACAATATTTTTAGTTTAAGGTAAAAAAAAACTTCATCTGTTTGGCTACAAAATAACACTAAACCCAGTTCTATATCTTCTTTCAATAAATTTATATGAATTTTTAAAGCTGTAAAGTCCTTTCTGAAACACCCTCTATACGACGGTTGCGAAATCTGGCAAGGCACAAATTTTCATTGCTGTAGTCACGTTCACCGGCTACTCTGACGCCCATTTCTTCATAAAATCTGGAAGCTCTTGAGGAGATGCCCCACCATAAAATCATGTTCCATGATTTCAGCATTCCAGTTTGTAAAACGGACGATGAGGATTTTAGAACCTTTAAGAGTGTTATCGACCACACTACCAAACCAAAAACTGGCGTTCGACATAGCAACGTACTTTTAAGAAATTTTGAAATGATGACATTTTCAACAGATTTCTGTGAACAGTTGTTTAGCGTATTCTTAACTGTAATCGTGGGAGTCCATTTTCTTCAAGTCATATCGAGGGAGACCACTATTTCTTATTTCTCCACCGTCTGTAGATTCCTTGCAAATTCCAGTGCCCCAACATGGAGGTAGAAGGCAAATACCAACCTTCAAACACAAACACTTAAGAAAATACTTTATCAATCTTGAAACACATAGACTACTAGATTTCAAGGCAAAAGTGAAACAATAGTTTTATCCGACCCTCAAGCCAAAGAATGTGCTTAATGAAAATGATTATAGTTAGGAATGTGAAGTGTTGGGTAGGTCACAATTTTCTGTGTGGTGCATTAAACGTCTGTTACTTATGTTCTGATTCTAGTTTTACATTAAATACAAACTACATTACAGTTAAAAGACACTATTGCCTCTAGGCTATATATATATATATATATATATATATATACAAATTTTGTAGATTAACTTTACTACTACTACTAATAATAATAATAATAATAATAATAAATATTAAACTATTTTTATAGGAAATATGGTATGTTATAAAAAGCAAGCCAAACATATGATATTGCTGATTTCCCTACAAATTTGATTTTCACAAATATCTGTTTTTCTCTAACCTTTGCATATATGCTTTGGCCCTTTATGGTTCTCAGTGCCTGCATCATTATCATAGTTTACTCTAGTAATTGAAAGATCCACAGACTACCTTTAAAGCTCAATGCAGTGTGACGCATAGTGAACTCGAAATATTATGGAATAGCGGTAGTTCTTAATAACAAGTACTGAATTTAGAGGTGGGGTTTTGATCGGGCACAAAGAAAGAGAAAGGAACACAGAATGTCTAAAAGAGAATTCACTACACATGTAACGAAAGAATAGCAAACCTTGGAATCGATAACCAGAAGTAGGCCGTATAGGTCAATTTTAGTTGTAGAATCCAAGGTTATTTATCGCTTTTTTGCAGCAGTACAGGAAGTGATGATATAATAATGGAACACGATTTTTGTTTTGGTGTTACTTTCTGTACTACTGTTGTTACCGCAGTGGTTCAAATGGCTCTGAGCACTATGGGAGTTAACATTTGAGGTCATCAGTCCCCTAGAACTTAGAACTGCTTAAACCAAACTAACCTACGGACATCACACACATCGATGCCCTAGGCAGGATTCGAACATGCGACCGTAGCGGTCACACGGTTCCAGACTGAAGCGCCTAGAACCGCTCGGCCACACCGGCTGGCTGTTACCGCAGTGTGTACTGTGCATTCTTTGAAAATTGCCATGTATGGCATCATTCTAATTGTTGATTCACGTTCGGTTATTTTTCATTATTTTTATTGGCTGTTAATTATTTTGTCAAAAGTGTAACTTTTTCGTGTCACTCGCTATACTACTGGAAGGCCGAGAAACGTAACTAACTTTGGAATCGATGACTAGACTTGACCTACGGTGACACAGAGACAAAAAGTAAATAAATAAATAATCCTAAAAGAAATAAGAACAAACACGTTATGAAAAAATCACGAAAAATAACGAACCGTGGGCTGAAGAACTAGAATTGACCTATATAACTATCCTCTTAGGTTGCTGCCTAATCTCACCGTCGGCAATCGTGGCACATTCGGAGAAAAACAGCCAAATATTTGTGAGAAGCGGGATTATATACACCGGTAATTGCAGATGCTCTCACACGCAGCAGTTTCAACTGTGCTCTTAAGTTTGTGGCCAACCCCGCCTCTGGAAATGGTGCCATAATCGGAAAAAAGTAGTCATATATATTTACGAGGTTATCAATACGATTGCTACTTGATTCACGAGCAGAAACTTAAGCTGTGCACATAGGTTCCTGCCTAACCACAACCTGAGAAATCCCGATATATTTGTAATAAACAGCATACCTTACGTCAGTTACTAAGACAACCACAGATGAAATTTAATAACAAGCCACTTACAGCCTTCGCATCGTAAACGCATGGCGTCCTTCACTCGAAATGTCATTGGTCAAAGCTCACAGGTGGAATCGGACGCTAGATTTGACTCAAAATAGAATTTAATCGCTGAAATTCATCTAAAATACGTTAGAAAGTCCTATAAAAATATATTATTTCTTACGACAGGGCTATGGAAAACGTCTGTTTCACGACAACAATGCTGTGTACTAAACTTGTCGAACGTTACCTACATGAGCGAATAAAGCAAGCAATTGACATCTTCGTAGGACCATGTGTAATTAATTTGTAGGATTCCGATCTTACTCTAATTACAAGATTTATGAAGTTAATGGTTCTGGAACACAAACTGCTTCACACGAATTGTGATGAACAGTCTGGACGACTGACTGGCAAAATTAAAATGCCTCGAATATAACTGCTGTGTTGGAGATCTCCGTATTCATTCAACGTACGTGAAGTGAGAATTAATGTTACGCGCCCGCAGAAAGGTGCAATCGATTTAACGCTTGTGTTTTGACTGCCAGGGATTGGCAGAAATCAGATGCTGATCAATGACTTACCAGAGATCGCTGTCGTTGCTCGTGCACCCACTGCATTTGACGATTTCTTTAGGTTTTGTCGAATGCAGACAGCGCCATTCACGTTGCTCGCCATTCCACTCGACTCAGACTGTTGCTAAGAAACGACATCGGACGTCGGAGAGACCCCTGTATTGTTGAAAACTGCGTCATATCGCGATTGCTGTTGTTTGCTCTTAAGAGTGTATGCGACATTTATCGCCGTATGATTAAAGGAACTCTACTCCGATAATAATAGGGACGTAAATGGGCTGTGGTGTCCGGGGCAATTCCGCCTAGAACAACACCGTCCCAGCCTTACTCCCTGCAGCACCTCATCTTATACACTGAAGAGCTAAAGAAACTAATATCATGTAGGGCCCCTGCGAGCATGCAGAAGCGCCACAACACGACGTGGCATAGACTCGACTAATGGTTGAAAAGGCTCTGAGCATTATGGGACTTAACATCTGAGGTCATCAGTCCCCTAGAACTTAGAACTACTTAAACCTAACTAACCTAAGGACATCACACACATCCATGCCCGAGGCAGGATTCGAACCTGCGACCGTAGCTGTGGTGCGGTTCCAGACTGAAGCGCCTAGAACCTC